>NC_092122.1:10979042-11021542 GCF_045679555.1 Salvelinus alpinus
TAGTAGTAGTAGTAGTAGTAGTAGTAGTTAGTAGTAGTAGTAGTAGCAGTTAGTATTAGTAGTATCATTAATAGTAGTAGTAGTTAGTAGTAGTAGCAGTAGTTGTAGTAGCAGTAGCAGTTAGTAGTAGAAGCAGTAGCAGTAGTAGTAGAAGCAGTAGCAGTAGGAGTAGTAGTAGTAGTAGCAGTAGCTGTAGTAGCAGCACTTAGTAGTAGTAGTAGTAGTAGTAGCAGTTAGTAGTAGTAGTAGCATTAGTAGTAGTAGTAGTAGTAGCAATAGTAGAAGTACTAGGAGTAGTAGTTAGTAGTAGTAGTAGCTGTAGTAGTAGTAGTAGTAGTTGGTAGTAGTAGTAGTAGCAGTTAAAGGTAGTAATAGTAGCAGTAGTAGTAGTAGCTAGTAGTAGTAGTAGTAGTAGAAGCAGTAGCAGTAGTAGTAGAAGCAGTAGTAGTAGTAGCAGTTAGTAGTAGTAGTAGCATTAGTTGGAGTAGTAGTAGCAGCGGTAGTAGTACTAGGAGTAGTAGTTAGTAGTAGTAGTAATAGTAGTAGTGGTAGTAGTAGCAGTAGTAGTAGTAGCAGTAGTAGTAGTAGTAGTTAGTAGTAGTAGTAGTAGCAGTTAGTAGTAGTAGTATCATTAATAGTAGTAGTAGTTAGTAGTAATAGCAGTAGCAGTAGTTGTAGTAGCAGTAGCAGTAGCAGTAGTAGTAGAAGCAGTAGCAGTAGTAGTAGAAGTAGTAGTAGTAGCAGTAGCTGTAGTAGCTGTAGTAGCAATAGTTAGTAGTAGTAGTAGTAGTAGTAGCAGTTAGTAGTAGTAGTAGCATTAGTAGTAGTAGTAGTAGTAGTAGCAGTAGTAGAAGTACTAGGAGTAGTAGTTAGTAGTAGTAGTAGCAGTAGTAGTAGTAGTAGTAGTTGGTAGTAGTAGTAGTAGCAGTTAAAGGTAGCATTAGTAGTAGTAGTAGTAGTAGTAGCATTAGTAGTAATAGTAGCAGTAGTAGTAGTAGCTGTAGTAGTAGAAGCAGTAGTAGTAGTAGCAGTAGTAGTGGTAGTAGTAGCAGTTAGTAGTAGTAGTAGTAGTAGCATTAGTAGGAGTAGTAGTAGCAGCGGTAGTAGTACTAGGAGTAGTAGTTAGTAGTAGTAGTAATAGTTGTAGTGGTAGTAGTAGCAGTAGTAGTAGTAGCAGTAGTAGTTAGTAGTAGTAGTAGTAGTAATAGTAGCAGTTAGTAGTAGTAGTAGTGGCATGAGTAGTAGTAGTAGTAGTATCATTAGTAGTAGTAGTAGTAGCAGTAGTAGTAGTAGCTGTAGTAGTAGTAGTTAGTAGTAGTCGCAGGAGTAGTAGTACTAGGAGTAGTAGTTAGTAGTAATAATAGCAGTATTAGTAGTAGTAGTAGTGGTAGCAGTAAGTAGTAGTAGTAGCATTAGTAGTAGTAGTAGCAGCAGTAGTAGTAGTACCAGGTGTAGTAGTTAGTAGTAGTAGTAGTAGTAGCAGTAGTAGTATTAGTAGCAGTAGTAGTAGCAGTAGTTCGTAGTAGTAGTAGTAGCAGTTAGTAGTAGTAGGAGCATTAGTAGTAGTAGTAGTAGCAGTAGTAGTAGTACCAGTAGTAGTATCAGTAGTAGTAGTAGTAGTAGTAGTAGTAGTTAGTAGTAGTAGTAACAGCAGTTAGTAGTAGTAGTAGTAGCATTAGTAGTAGTAGTAGTAGTACCAGTAGTAGTAGTAGTACTGTTAGTAGTAGTAGTAGCAGTAGTAGTAGTAGCAGTTGTAGTAGTAGTAGCAGTAGTAGTAGTAGCATTAGTAGCAGTAGCAGAAGTAGTAGAAGCAGTAGTAGCAGTTAGTAGTAGTAGTATCATTCGTAGTAGTAGTAGTTAGTAGTAGTAGTAGCAGTAGTAGTAGTTGTAGTAGCAGTAGCAGTACTAGTAGTAGCAGTAGTAGCAGTAGCAGTAGTAGTAGAAGCAGTAGCAGTAGTAGTAGTAGTACCAGTAGTAGCAGTAGTAGTAGTAGTACTGTTAGTAGTAGTAGTAGCAGTAGTAGTAGTAGCAGTATTAGTAGTAGTAGCAGTAGTAGTAGTAGCATTAGTAGCAGTAGTAGTAGTAGTACCAGTAGTAGCAGTAGTAGTAGTAGTAGAAGCAGTAGCAGTGGTAGTAGTAGTACCAGTAGTAGCAGTAGTAGTAGTAGTAGTACTGTTAGTAGTAGTAGTAGCAGTAGTAGTAGTTGTTGTAGCAGTAGCAGTACTAGTAGTAGCAGTAGTAGCAGTAGCAGTAGTAGTAGAAGCAGTAGCAGTAGTAGTAGTAGTACCAGTAGTAGCAGTAGTAGTAGTAGTACTGTTAGTAGTAGTAGTAGCAGTAGTAGTAGTAGCAGTAGTAGTAGTAGCAGTAGTAGTAGTAGCATTAGTAGGAGTAGTAGTAGTAGGACCAGTAGTAGTAGTAGTAGTAGTAGTAGTAGTAGTAGTAGTAGTAGAAGCAGTAGCAGTGGTAGTAGTAGTACCAGTAGTAGCAGTAGTAGTAGTAGTAGTAGTACTGTTAGTAGTAGTAGTAGCAGTAGTAGTAGTAGTAGTTAGTAGTAGTAGTAGTAGCAGTTAGTATTAGTAGTATCATTAATAGTAGTAGTAGTTAGTAGTAGTAGCAGTAGTTGTAGTAGCAGTAGCAGTAGTAGTAGAAGCAGTAGCAGTAGTAGTGGAAGCAGTAGCAGTAGGAGTAGTAGTAGTAGTAGCAGTAGCTGTAGTAGCAGCAATTAGTAGTAGTAGTAGTAGTAGTAGCAGTTAGTAGTAGTAGTAGCATTAGTAGTAGTAGTAGCAGTAGTAGAAGTACTAGGAGTAGTAGTTAGTAGTAGTAGTAGCAGTAGTAGTAGTAGTAGCAGTTAAAGGTAGCATTAGTAGTAGTAGTAGTAGTAGTAGCATTAGTAGTAATAGTAGCAGTAGTAGTAGTAGCTGTAGTAGTAGTAGTAGTAGAAGCAGTAGCAGTAGTAGTAGAAGCAGTAGTAGTAGTAGCAGTTAGTAGTAGTAGTAGCATTAGTTGGAGTAGTAGTAGCAGCGGTAGTAGTACTAGGAGTAGTAGTTAGTAGTAGTAGTAATAGTAGTAGTGGTAGTAGTAGCAGTAGTAGTAGTAGCAGTTAGTAGTAGTAGTAGTTAGTAGTTAGTAGTAGGTCGCATCGTTAGTAGTAGTAGTAGTCAGTAGTAGTAGTAGTAGTAGTAGTTGTAGTAGTAATAGCAGTAGCAGTAGTAGTAGAAGCAGTAGCAGTAGTAGTAGAAGCAGTAGCAGTAGGAGTAGTAGTAGTAGTAGCAGTAGCTGTAGTAGCAATAGTTAGTAGTAGTAGTAGTAATAGCAGTTAGTAGTAGTAGTAGCATTAGTAGTAGTAGTAGTAGTAGTAGCAGTAGTAGAAGTACTAGGAGTAGTAGTTAGTAGTAGTAGTAGCAGTAGTAGTAGTAGTAGTAGTTGGTAGTAGTAGTAGTAGCAGTTAAAGGTAGCATTAGTAGTAGTAGTAGTAGTAGTAGCATTAGTAGTAATAGTAGCAGTAGTAGTAGTAGCTGTAGTAGTAGTAGTAGTAGAAGCAGTAGCAGTAGTAGTAGAAGCAGTAGTAGTAGTAGCAGTAGTAGTGGTAGTAGTAGCAGTTAGTAGTAGTAGTAGTAGTAGCATTAGTAGGAGTAGTAGTAGCAGCGGTAGTAGTACTAGGAGTAGTAGTTAGTAGTAGTAGTAATAGTTGTAGTGGTTGTAGTAGCAGTAGTAGTAGTAGCAGTAGTAGTTAGTAGTAGTAGTAGTAGTAGTAGCAGTTAGTAGTAGTAGTAGTGGCATGAGTAGTAGTAGTAGTAGTATCATTAGTAGTAGTAGTAGTAGCAGTAGTAGTAGTAGCTGTAGTAGTAGTAGTAGTAGCTGTAGTAGTAGTAGTAGCAGTAGTAGTAGTAGCTGTAGTAGTAGTAGTAGTAGAAGCAGTAGAAGCAGTAGCAGTAGTAGTAGAAGCAGTAGGAGTAGTAGTAGTAACAGTAGTAGTGGTACTAGAAGTAGTAGTTAGTAGTAGTAGCAGTAGTAGTAGTAGTAGTTAGTAGTAGTAGCAGTTAATAGTAGTAGTAGTTAGTAGTAGTCGCAGGAGTAGTAGTACTAGGAGTAGTAGTTAGTAGTAATAATAGCAGTATTAGTAGTAGTAGTAGTGGTAGCAGTAAGTAGTAGTAGTAGCATTAGTAGTAGTAGTAGCAGCAGTAGTAGTAGTACTATGAGTAGTAGTTAGTAGTAGTAGTAGTAGTAGCAGTAGTAGTATTAGTAGCAGTAGTAGTAGCAGTAGTTCATAGTAGTAGTAGTAGCAGTTAGTAGTAGTAGGAGCATTAGTAGTAGTAGTAGCAGTAGTAGTAGTACCAGTAGTAGTAGCAGTAGTAGTAGTAGTAGTAGTAGTAGTAGTAGTAGTAGTAGTAGTTAGTAGTAGTAGTAACAGCAGTTAGTAGTAGTAGTAGTAGCATTAGTAGTAGTAGTGGTAGTACCAGTAGTAGTAGTAGTCCTGTTAGTAGTAGTAGTAGCAGTAGTAGTAGTAGCAGTTGTAGTAGTAGTAGCAGTAGTAGTAGTAGCATTAGTAGCAGTAGCAGAAGTAGTAGAAGCAGTAGTAGCAGTTAGTAGTAGTAGTATCATTCGTAGTAGTAGTAGTTAGTAGTAGTAGTAGCAGTAGTAGTAGTTGTAGTAGCAGTAGCAGTACTAGTAGTAGCAGTAGTAGCAGTAGCAGTAGTAGTAGAAGCAGTAGCAGTAGTAGTAGTAGTACCAGTAGTAGCAGTAGTAGTAGTAGTACTGTTAGTAGTAGTAGTAGCAGTAGTAGTAGTAGCAGAAGTAGTAGTAGTAGCAGTAGTAGTAGTAGCATTAGTAGCAGTAGTAGTAGTAGTACCAGTAGTAGCAGTAGTAGTAGTAGTAGAAGCAGTAGCAGTAGTAGTAGTAGTAGTAGTACTGTTAGTAGTAGTAGTAGTAGTAGTTGGTAGTAGTAGTAGTAGCAGTTAAAGGTAGCATTAGTAGTAGTAGTAGTATAGTAGCATTAGTAGTAATAGTAGCATTAGTAGTAGTAGCTGTAGTAGTAGTAGTAGTAGTAGAAGCAGTAGCAGTAGTAGTAGAAGCAGTAGTAGTAGTAGCAGTTAGTAGTAGTAGTAGCATTAGTTGGAGTAGTAGTAGCAGCGGTAGTAGTACTAGGAGTAGTAGTTAGTAGTAGTAGTAATAGTAGTAGTGGTAGTAGTAGTTAGTAGTAGCATCATTAGTAGCAGTAGTAGCTGTAGTAGTAGTAGCTGTAGTAGTAGTAGTAGTAGAAGTAGTACTAGAAGTAGTAGTTAGTAGTAGTAGCAGTTAGTAGTAGTATTAGTTGGTAGTAGTCACAGGAGTAGTAGTTAGTAGTAATAATATCAGTATTACTAGTTAGTAGTAGTAGCAGTAAGTAGTAGTAGTAGCATTAGTAGTAGTAGTAGTATTAGTAGCAGTAGTTCGTAGTAGTAGTAGCAGTTAGTAGTAGTAGTAGCATTAGTAGTAGTAGTAGCAGTAGTACCAGTAGTAGTAGTAGTACATTTACATTTAAGTCATTTAGCAGAAGCTCTTATCCAGAGCGACTTACAAATTGGAAAGTTCATACATATTCATCCTGGTCCCCCCGTGGGGAATGAACCCACAACCCTGGCGTTGCAAGTGCCATGCTCTACCAACTGAGCCACATGGGACCACGTAGTTAGTAGTAGTAGTAGTAACAGCAGTTAGTAGTAGTAGTAGTAGCATTAGTAGTAGTAGTAGTAGTAGTAGCATTAGTAATAGTAGTAGCAGTAGTGGTAGTAGCTGTAGTAGTAGTAGTAGAAGCAGTAGCAGTAGTAGTAGAAGCAGTAGTAGTAGTAGCAGTATTAGTAGTAGTAGTTAGTAGTAGTAGTAGTAGGTAGTAGTAGTAGTAGCAGTTAGTAGTAGTAGTAGCATTAGTAGTAGTAGTAGTAGCAGTGGTAGTAGTACTAGGAGTAGTAGTAATATTAGTATTAGTAGTAGTAGTATCAGTAGTAGTAGTAGTAGTAGTAGTAGTAGTAGTAGTAGCAGTTAGTAGTAGTAGTAGCATTAGTAGTAGTAGTATCATTAGTAGTAGTAGTAGTAGTAGTAGCGGTAGTAGTAGTAGCTGTAGTGGTAGTAGTAGTAGCTGTAGTAGTAGTAGTAGTAGTAGTAGTAGTAGAAGCAGTAGCAGTAGAAGTAGTAGAAGCAGTAGGAGTAGTAGTAGTAGCAGTAGTAGTTAGAAGTAGTAGTAGTTAGAAGTAGTAGCAGCAGTATTAGTAGTAGTAGTAGTTAGTAGTAGTATCAGTTAGTAGTAGTAGTAGTACTAGGAGTAGTAGTACTAGGAGTAGTAGTTAGTAGTAATAGTAGCAGTATAGTAGTTAAGTAGTAGCAGTCAGTAGTAGTAGTGTAACAGTATAGCTTCCGTACCTCTCCTCGCCCCTACCTGGGCTCGAACCAGACACCTCTGCACACAGACAACAGTCACCCACGAAGCATCGTTACCCATCGCGCCACAAAAGCCAAGTGACGAGAAGCAAGTGACGTCAACGATTGAAACGCTGTTAGCGCGCACCACCGCTAACTAGCTAGCCATTTCACATCGGTTACAGTAGCAGCAGTAGTAGTAGTAGTAGCAGCAGTAGCAGTAGTAGTAGTAGTAGTAGTAGTAGTATGATAACCATCTTCATTGTGAGTGGGCCCCGGCATGACAACACAACCCTCTCGGGCTGAAGGTGTTATCCAGTAACTAGCGTGCATAGCCACGGGAAGTAGGAAATATATATATATGAATAACAGTAATGCACTGGGCCTTTACTAGTCCTGTTACTAGTCCTGTGTTAGCGGACCGATATAGCCATCTGTGGCACGGGCAATTTCCCCCGCATCGACAACAAATTCTCAGCAACCCCACCCCCAAACATCTTCCCACTGATATGCTAGCGTGTGAATGTGTGTGTATGTGTGGATTTCAGGCTAGGCAGAGAAGGGGGCTGAAGACTGATGCAATTGTCATATTCCCCATTCTGATCTGCTCTTCCTACATCTGGGGCTTAAAAAACTTAGTAGCATATTTGAGGTTTTTAAAAGGCTTCTAAAGTTTGCAATTTCCACTTTGATATTTCAGACGTGATTTTCCCTACAAAAAAATGACCAATCTCGACAAATATGTCCATGAATTGTAATTCACATTTCCTGTTGCTGCTGTATTAATTTTGTAATATTACAGTATCAATGAAACAAATTAATATTACTCAATGATTCACAATTATCTGTATACAAGTGTAAACAATCTGTGTCCCATTCCGAGAGCTGGGTTATGTTTTTTGCTAACATGGAAAAATGTTCATGATAAAACCACAAATTGCGTATTGAAGTGTTGATTTAAAGGGCAAACCAGTCATTTTGAGCCTGCCTGTTGTGTTACTGTGACTGATATGTGCCTTTCCTTGTCATTATTGTGATATACACAGGAAACATCTAAAGCCAGGTACGTAGGAGGCAAGCATGCAGGCCTGTGTCTCCAAGAGGATGATATTCCAGTCCTCTCTTATGTAGGTCACAGGTCCTCTGAAAACTCTCCTACTCTACCTTTTTACTTTGTATCATTTTCCTTTTAACACCGTAAAGAAGCAGAGTTGTTGTCCCCTTCTCTCTCTCTTGCTCTGTCCCAGAGGAATCGCCATGGCGATGGTGAATATGTCACCACTTAGTGAACTAACTGACACTGATGGTTTGAAATGGACTCGTGGTCCCTGTAGGCCCAAGCCCCCTCACGCCCTCCCAGCTCTGCTCGCCCCTCCACCCTCCGCCTAGTCCCTCTGTCTGTCAGGACCCTCTGTGCAGGGTGTTGGGTTACCCCAGAGTGACGGCAAGGCCAAGTTCAACAGCAGACCCAGGGAGGGAGCAGGCAGGCAGGCCCTCTGAAGAACAGCTTGTTGGAAGGGGGAAGATGAGGGAGAGAAGGGGGAGTTAGCGAGCCTCTCTCTAGTCTCCCTCCTGCCCTCCTCCAGATTCTCTACTCACTCTCCAGAACCTCTCTCCCTCCTGCCCTCTTCCAGATTCTCTACTCACTCTCCAGAACCTCTCTCCCTCCTGCCCTCCTCCAGATTCTCTACTCACTCTCCAGAACCTCTCTCCCTCCTGCCCTCTTCCAGATTCTCTACTCACTCTCCAGAACCTCTCTCCCTCCTGCCCTCCTCCAGTTTCTCGACTCACTCTCCAGAACCTCTCTCCCTCCTGCCATCCTCCAGTTTCTCGACTCACTCTCCAGAACCTCTCTCCCTCCTGCCATCCTCCAGTTTCTCGACTCACTCTCCAGAACCTCTCTCCCTCCTGTCCTGGCCCTCCTCTACCCCTCTTCACTTTCTCTCTCCTCTGCCCCCACCCCCTCCTTTGCCCTTCGCCAGCTCCTTGCCTACTTTCTCTCCTGCCCTTCTCTCCTTTGTCCCAGTGCATGACCTGAGCTGCTCAGAGAGAAAGCACCACAAACACAGAGACCTGGAGAGAAAAAGCTCTTCATCACATTTTAAAAGTCTCTACTGAGGATCAACTTTCTTCTGCAACCTTTTTCTAAAGTTCTACTCACTGTTTCCTTCACCTACACTTTCTCTCACTTTAGTGTCATATATCATGGAAATGGTTGGTTTGGTTAACCTTTAACCTTTCAAATAGCTTTTACTTGATGTACAGTAGTATTTCACTTCAAACTGTTGATAATACTAAGGGTGATGCTGTTCCAATTTGATTTGAATTTAATAAAATCTAATCTATACTTATTAGATTCCCTTCAATTAAAACCAAGAGTGTAACTCAAGCTATCGTTGACCCAAACAGGCGAAGAGAGGGGCCTAATGTCCTTCGTCTCAAGTTATTGTCAATTTCCATTAAGCCATTCGAAATTGTCATTTGTGACGAGCCAAATATGAAGTCACCCCCCCTCTCTCCTCCTCCCCATCCTTTCTCTCTCTTGCTCTTCATCCCTCCATCGGGGAGTGGTGGTGGTGCGCAGACAGACATGTGTGTTTAGTCTATTAAAAGAGACAGCCGGCGTGCTTTGGGGAGGTGACCCCAGAGCTCTGTGACAGCTTCAGTTACACTAACACATGAGCTCCCCTCACCCCCCCTCACCCCTCCTCACCTCTCCCTCACAGAGGTCGCACACACCGTGGGGAGCGGAGTGCACCTCTCTAAGCTGCCAGCCTCGCCTCACCCCTCCTCCTCCCACACCTAAACCCCAATCCTGGCTGATCTAGGAGTGTGTGTGTGTGTGTGGGGGGGGGGGGGGGGGGGTGTAGCAGTTTATCCCTTTGAAGGGGGTAAATTGGAAATTAAACTACTGGGGAGACACATATGTAGATGGCTGCAGTGATAGGGCCTCTTCTCACCTCTCTTTTTTCATTCTCTCTCTCTCTCTCTCTCTCTCTCTCTCTCTCTCTCTCTCTCTCTCTCTCTCTCTCCTCCTCGTCTTACCATTGCTGATTTAATTAAGTTTAGGAAATGATAGAATAACTGTGTCCACCTGCTTTGTTTCACACTAGAATAATCTCTTCATTTAGCTCCCTAACCCCCAGTCTAACCCCCAGTCTGCTGGTATCTCTGTTCACACTGTGGCTGACCTCTCCTTGCTCCACACACAGGGATACACACACTTGCATGAACGCATAGCGGTCCGAGGTGTTGAGTGCTGTTGTGGAGTTTAACAGCGAGTGTTGAGTGTGTTATTGACACGTTCACTTTATTGCCCGTTTAGTGTGTCACCATTTTGGTGTTAATGATAACAAGCAGGTGTTGCTTCTTCAATGGTGGACTACAGAGATTGTTGTACAGTGAGAGGGTGTACTGTGAGAGTGCTGAGTTAGTAGAGAGAGCGGTGTGGTGTGATAAGTACCCAGAGCAGTGCTGAATGGCCTGCTGGCACAATGGACTGTGGCTGTGATCGGAGAGGAGATGTGACCTGGCAGAGACCTCAGTCACTCTGTCCGTCCCCCTCACTCAAGCCTGCTTCAGTTTTGTCTGAACACTAAAACTAACTATGATCTCATCCTGCTGCTGGCCAATTGGGAAGGTGTGGTCAAATAAACCAGTTTGTGAAACAGTAGGAAATACCAGTTTAGGGTGTCCTTCTATATACAGTATATTAGTGGTTTCAGAGGACAGGTCTTATTTCCCCTCTAATTAGTTATATCCAATATTTGTATTCTCTCCTTAATTTCCAGTAATCCTCTCTCTCTCTCTCCCTCTTTCTTGTAATTAACCTGCTGTTTGACATGTTTTACTGTACGTTAAGCCAGGAGGTTAGAAATGCTCAACTTCCCAATGAGGTTCTGCCACAGATGACAAAAAGAGATCAAGAATAAAATGCACACAGAAAGACAACACTGCAGTAAAACGCGAGGTTGTAATTTGGACGGTGACAGCTCCACTTTGCCGTGGCGACGGCGTGCAGCTCTGCCGGTTCTTGAGTGAGAAGGGCTCCGAAGGGGTTTGGCGTTTCTGTGACGATGGGGGCCTACATTTTGATTGGGAGAGAAGAGGCCAATTAGTCCATTAATGTGAGTGCTGACAGGCGGATTACTCCCCAGGCTCGCCCGCCCCTTTAAAAAACAGACCCGTAATAACAATAAGGCCAGCAATAATTCAGCTCCTAAAGGGACAGCCCGGGCCGGGCAGGGGACTGTTGAACGTTTTACCTCGCTAATGACCTACTCAGGGTCTTCGCCCCAAATGGACAGTGTACAATATAACATAAAACTTTTAGGTCACGTCGTGAGTGGGACATTCTGGCTCGTCAGGCTAATGTGCTTGGCAGCTGGGGGCTGAGGAGCTGTGGAGCTGGGGAGCTGGGGAGCTGGGGAGCTGGGGAGCTGGGGAGCTGGGGAGCTGGGGAGCTGGGGAGCTGGGGAGCTGGGGTTGGGAATGAAGCAGAGGCCGTGGTTCCGTGGTTGTGCTGTTTGAAGCTGCCGCGCTCCATTGTCTTCACTCTGGGCCTTTTGTTCCAGAGCAGGCCTGAGTTG
Source organism: Salvelinus alpinus (assembly GCF_045679555.1). Classification (NCBI taxonomy): domain Eukaryota; kingdom Metazoa; phylum Chordata; class Actinopteri; order Salmoniformes; family Salmonidae; genus Salvelinus; species Salvelinus alpinus. Next base: position 10,990,025 of record NC_092122.1, read on the forward strand.
CGTGAGCCATTGTTTGTTCACAAAGGAAGTGTTGCGATTTCCATCAGTGGAATAAACAGCTATACAGCAGAGGAGGTTGACAGATGCTATACCCCAAGGGGACTGGGGAAGAAGATGAAGGGGCGTTCTCTGTGTGTATCTATGCTGCGCCTCCCCGCAGTCTTCAGTAGGTCTCCCCTCTATGTAGGTTTACAGTTACAGGTCAGGGGTCGTAGGTGAGAGGTTGGGGCGGGGCTACACTGACAATGATGCAGGTGCTCCATTCAGCTCCACTCACCTGCAGCGTGTGGATGTCCGACCTTGTCACTCAATTAAGAGCAGGGATCCATACACACACACACACACACACACACACACACACACACACACACACACACACACACACACACACACACACACACACACACACACACACACACACACACACACACACACACACACACACACACACACACACACACACACACACACACACACACACACACACACACACACACACACACACACACACACACACACACACACACACACACAAAATCATCCCTACACACTTGCAGTCATGACCATTGCTTGGACCCCATGTAGTTGAGGGATTCTCTTACTGGACTCTGTGTGGAGGCGGGGAATCCGAGCGGTGTGGTCGGCGTGGAGACAAAGGGCCCGTTGGCCCCTGGGTTTGGGCTCAGGAAGCCCCAGGTGTGGTCCCTGAGCCCTGGGGCCCCGGGGTCCTGGAGAAGGGTCCTCTCTCTCTGCAACAGGTGTTACAACAGGCCCTGCTTTGTAGATCCATTCCTGAGAGGACGGGACATTGGACAGGTCTGGAGATGGACATCCAGTCTCTTTCTCTCTTCCTCTCTGTATGGATGTGCAAGGCGGTGTTCTCTCTTCCTCTCTGTATGGATGTGCAAGGCGGTGTTCTCTCTTCCTCTCTGTGTGGATGTGCAAGGCGGTGTTCTCTCTTCCTCTCTGTATGGATGTGCAAGGCGGTGTTCTCTCTTCCTCTCTGTATGGATGTGCAAGGCGGTGTTCTCTCTTCCTCTCTGTATGGATGTGCAAGGCGGTGTTCTCTCTTCCTCTCTGTATGGATGTGCAAGGCGGTGTTCTCTCTTCCTCTCTGTATGGATGTGCAAGGCGGTGTTCTCTCTTCCTCTCTGTATGGATGTGCAAGGCGGTGTTCTCTCGAGCCTTGACCCATCTCTCTACTTACAGGACAGCTCACCCGGATCCTTGACATGATATGAGGGTGCATTACTACCCTTTATGGGGCCTTACATAGCTACTGCACACTACAGACACAGCATCCATCCACACAGTACCGGACTGTTCATAGTGAAAGTGTTGATGTCAGATTGCGCTTCGCTCCAACTGGACAGTCTATATTCTCTATATTCTCTGGGATTTTGGGGGAAATGATGATGAAAAACAATGGCTTAGTAAATACAGTTGAAGTCGGAAGTTTACATACACTTAGGTTGGAGTCATAAAAACGTTTTTTTCAACCACTCCACAAATTTCTTGTTAACAAACTATAGTTTTGGCAAGTCAATGAGGACATCTACTTTGTGCATGACAAGTAATTTTTCCAACAATTGTCTACAGACAGATTATTTCACTTATAATTCACTATATCACAAAACCAGTGAGTCAGAAGTTTACAAACACTAAGTTGACTGTGCCTTTAAACAGCTTGGAAAATTCCAGAAAATTATGTCATGGCTTTAGAATCTTCTGATAGACTAATTGACATCATTTGAATCAATTGGAGGTGTACCTGTGGATGTATTTCAAGGCCTACCCTCAAACTCAGTGCCTCTTTGCTTGACATCATGGGAAAATCAAAAGAAATCAGCCAAGACCTCAGAAAACAAATTGTAGACCACCACAAGTCTGGTACATCCTTGGGAGCAATTTCCAAACGCCTGAAGGTACCACGTTCATCTGTACAAACAATAGTACGCAAGTATAAACACCATGGGACCACGCAGCCGTCATATCGCTCAGGAAGGAGACGCGTTCTGTCTCCTAGAGATGAACGTACTTTGGTGCGGAAAGTGCAAATCAATTCCAGAACAATAGCAAAGGACTTTGTGAAGATGCTGGTGGAAACAGGTACAGAAGTATCTATATCCACATTAAAACGAGTCCTATATCGACATAACCTGAAAGGCCGCTCAGCAAGGAAGAAGCCACTGCTCCAAAACCGCCATAAAAAAGTCAGACTACGGTTTGCAGCTGCATAGGGGGACAAAGATTGTACTTTTTGGAGAAATGTCCTCTGGTCTGATGAAACAAAAATAGAACTGTTTGGCCATAATGACCATCGTTATGTTTGGAGGAAAAAGGGGGAGGCTTGCAAGCTGAAGAACACCATCCCAAACGTGAAGCACGGGGGTGGCAGCATCATGTTGTGGGGGTGCTTTGCTGCAGGAGGGACCGGTTCACTTCACAAAATAGATGGCATCACGAGGAAGAAAAATTATGTGGATATATTGAAGCAACATCTCAAGACATCAGTCAGGAAATTAAAGCTTGGTCACAAATGGGTCTTCCAAATGGACAAAGGCCCCAAGCATACTTCCAAATTTGTGGCAAAATGGTTTAAGGACAACAAAGTCAAGGTATTGGAGTGGCCATTACAAAGCCCTGGCCTCAATCTTATAGAAAATTTGTGGGCAGAACTGAAAAAGTGTGTGCGAGCAAGGAGGCCTACAAACCTGACTCAGTTACACCAGCTCTGTCAGGAGGAATGGGCCAAAATGCACCCAACTTATTGTGGGAAGCTTGTGGAAGGCTACCCTAAATGTTTGACCCAAGTTAAACAATTTAAAGGCAATGCTACCAAATACTAATTGAGTGTATGTAAACTTCTGACCCACTGGGAATGTGATGAAAGAAATAAAAGCTGAAATAAATCATTCTCTCTACTTTTGTTCTGACATTTACATTCTTACAATTAAGTGGTGATCCTCACTGACCTAAGACAGGGAATGTTTATTAGGATTAAATATCAGGATTTGTAAAAAAACAACAACAACTGAGTTTAGATGTATTTGGATAAGGTGTATGTAAACTTCCGACTTCAACTGTATAATTAGGTGGTTATACTGTGCGACTCCTGGGTCAATACCACAGTCCTCTGCAGGTAATGAAGTCACAGAGGACCTATGGCTGATGTTTGCAGAGGTATCACTTTGTTTGCCACAAAGCCCGCTCTATGTTGGGGCAGATGAGCAGAGAGAAAGTCTATACCTATCTCACAGACACCTGCTTCAGCTGGGTTGCCCTTGTCTCAGGCCTAAATACGGCTTTGACCTTTATGGGATAGCCCCCTTTTTTTCAATGTTCTCCTAAAAAGACATACCCAATCAAACTGCCGGTAGCTCAGGCCCTGAAGCAAGGATATGCATTTTCTTGGTACCATTTGAAAGGAAACACTTTGAGGTTTGTGGAAATGTGAATTGAATGTAGGAGAATATAACACAATAGATCTGGTAGAAGAAAATACAAAGAAAAAAACTACAGTTTTTTCTACCACCATTTTTGAAATGCAACAGAAAGGTCCCATTTCTAGCCATCACTCTGATTGTAATTCCGATTGTGTCCACAAGATGGCAGTAGTGTATGTGCAACGTTTCAGACAGAAACTTATAAGTATGAGCGAACTACATGACATTTAGTGTGAAGTCAACCAGGTACATTTGGGCAAATTGTGAAGGAGACATTTGCATTCATATTACATTTTTCTGCAAGAATATCGTCAAATCTGTATACTTGGGCTTTGATTGAGCTTTTTCAGTATTAGTAGCCATATTATAAGTTCAACATTCGCAAAATAACAAGTTTTCATAACTTCATAACTCTGAATATTCTTAAAATTTCTGCCCATAAGGAAAAGGCATGCTGTCGCACAAGGTTAGTAGCTACATTTTACAACAGATACAGGCTTTACTCCCGTAAAGCCCAGCTCATTAGCTATCTAGCTAGCTTCGTTTGACCCTGATTGGTGCTTAATTGACAAAGTTAGAGTCGTTCAAGTTAAGACCGCCTGCGTCATCGGCGTGCCATGACAAATTTGGTGTCCAATAGGATATACTACACCCCTAGTGATATAGTGAAGTCTGGTTATGTTCTGGGATCTCTGAGGAATACATACGAAAGTGATTTGACTAGTTGAAACAACGTTTAGGGTTAGATTTTCACAGATTCCTTTCTTTGCAAATTAAACGAGTGGAAATACAAAATCGATCGTGCATGCTATATGGACCTTTTTAGGATATGAAAAAGGATTTTATCTTACAAAACAACACTTCATGTTACATCTCTGGGACCCTTTGGATGATAAATCAGAGCAATATTTCAGAATGTAAGTACACATTTCACCTTCAGAGGTGAATTTATCAAACCTTTTTTTGCAATAATAGATACTGCAAATTGGATAGCGCAGTTATATTAACAAGAATTTAAGCTTTCAGCCGATATAAGACACTTATATGTACCGACATTTGTTGTTTCTCTAAAATCTGCGATCGTGACACAAGACGCTGCATGATTTCCAACTGTCCCGTTAACTTCTTGTCAATTTTCACTTTGTAAAAATTCGTTCCCAAATTAAACTGCCTCGTACTCAATTCTTGCTCGTACAATATGCATATTATTATTACTATTGGATAGAAAACACTCTCTAGTTTCTAAAACCGTTTGAATTATATCTGTGAGTAAAACAGAACTCAAGTTGCAGCTAACTTCCTGTCAGGAAGTGAGAAATCTGAAATCGGGCACTCTGTTCCAGGGTCAGTTTATTAATTTGCATGTAATCTATCGACATGCACTGCATACGATTTCCCCTAGATGTCAGTAAGCAGTGAGAATTGGAATGGTGTTGCTAGGCAGATCTGAGGCCATATAAAGGGTCTTGGAACGTGGGGTGCACTCTTTTCAACGTTCGTCATGGCGCAAGACAGACCTCAGGATGGCATTCTGAAAAGCTCTCGTTATAGGCCTTAGATATATCCGGCTCTGATTTTATTCGATATAGGTGTTAAAGACATCATAATGTAGTTATTTTAAACCGAGTTACATCAGTTTATATCAGTATATTGCGATTTTCGGATATTTCTTTGTGCTGCGTTATGAAGATTTGGACACGTCTGGGCCACATAGCTAATGTTTGCTGCTAATTCCTAAGTTGAAGACGTCAATCTACAACCGAGCAACGATGATTCTGGACAAAGGACCACTTGCACAAGATTCTGATGGAAGCTCATCAAAAAGTAAGAACTATTTATGATGTTAATTCGTTGTTCTGTTGAAAAATGTAAAACGACTATTCCGCCATTAATTTCGGTGCGGTCTCGCTTTAACGCACGCTGTATGTCGTAGTAACGTTAATTTTAAAAATCTAACACAGCGGTTGCATTAAGAACTAATGTATCTTTCATTTGCTGTCCAACCTGTATTTTTTAGTCAAGTTTATGATTAGTTATTGATTAGATTAGGTGCCTCTCCCAAGATTTCTCCCGACATTTTGTTGGCAGCTTGGCTACTATTCTCATTGTATAACCACGATTTGTGCCGCTAAATATGCACATTTTCGAACAAACAATATATGTATTGTGTAATATGATGTTATAGGACTGTCATCTGATGAAGTTTTGAGAAGGTTAGTGAAAAATTTTATATCTTTTGCTGGTTTATTCGCTATCGCTAACGTGCATGAATCAATGCTGCTGTGTGGTTGGCTATTGTAGTAAGCTAATATAATGCTAAATTGTGTTTTCACTGTAAAACACTTAAAGAATCTGAAATATTGGCTGGATTCACAAGATCTGTGTCTTTCATTTGCTGTACGCTGTGTATTTTTCATAAATGTTTTATGATGAGTATTTAGGTAATTCACGTTGCTCTCTGTAGTTATTCTAGTTGCTTTGGTGAGAGTTGTGATGGTGGCTGCAATGTAAAACTATGATTTATACCTGAAATATGCACATTTTTCGAACAAAACATATGCTATACAATAAATATGTTATCAGACTGTCATCTGATGAAGTTGTTTCTTGGTTAGTGACTATTTATATCTTTATTTGGTCGAATTTGTGATAGCTACCTATGCAGGAAAAAAATTGTGGGAAAAAAAAGTTGTGTCTTTTGCTATGATGGTTAGCTAATAGAAATACATATTGTGTCTTCCCTGTAAAACATTTTAAAAATCAGAAATGATGGCTGGATTCACAAGATGTGTATCTTTCATTTGGTGTCTTGGACTTGTGATTTCATGAACATTTTATTATATGATATCCCTGTGGCTTTAGGCTAGGCTATGCTAGTCAGCTTTTTTGATGGGGGGGGATCCCGGATCCGGGTTTGTGACTCGTTAGCAGGACGCCTGTCCCTTAAGCAGAAATACACACTATACACTCACACACACACACGACTAATGGATGTCCCTCATTGTTATCAAGTTATTGAATTTGTGAATCGCACAGTGAGACGGAACAGAGTAAATGGGCATTTCAACGGCATAGATTTAGCCGGTGGTAACTTGTGGAATAGACACTGGCTGGAATGTGGTTTTAACCAATCGGCATTCAGGATTAGACCCTCCCGTTGTATAAACATGTAATTGATCACAGTAACAGCATTAGATCACCCATGCTAATGAAGGGAAAAAAAGATCCTTGGGATATTAATTATCTGTATCTCAGTTACTATCATAATAAACAGAACAGAATCATATTTAGATTGTTGTCCTGTTAATCAGAGATCTGGCATTTGCTTCCCACCATCCATCTTTGTTTACAATATACAGGAAGTGTGTGTGAGAGTGTGTGCGTGTGTGCATGTATGACTACATGTTTTGCCAGTATGTGCTTTGAGCCTGTGTTTGACCCTAAACCTAAACCTTACTGTTGCTTTGCATGTAAGATACATTTCTGTAAACATATAAAAGACATCATATTTTTCCTCAATATTTGAAATAAACTCTACATGCAGACATTGACTTTACCTGCAGCCCTAGATGGATGTTAGCCATAAAGCATGAGGGAAAGAATTGCTTCTCCAGGAGTCTGTTTCGTGCAGACACACTGAAATCCCATATATTAAAAATAAGTGATATCTGAAATACTTTAAAAGCCCTGACTTCCTCCTCTCTGGTTCCAGGAAACATGCATCACAGCTGGCGTCTGCAGCCAGAACCAACACGATCCATCCGTCTGGGACTCCACGCCACGGGATTGGCTGGACCTCCGCCCAGGGTCAAAGGTCAGAAATACATCAGTCCTGGTCCTCTATTGGTCCTCTGTTATGAGCCTAGTCCAGCCTGGAACACAGAGACAGAGTTGTTGTTTCTGTCTGGGCTGGTTTTGGGTGGCGCAGCATCGGTTGCTATAGTAGGCTGTGAATCTGTAGTTCAAAAAGCTGGACAAGAAGTTCTGTCAAAGAACTAAATAGGGAAGCCATTGTTATAGACAGTGGCCATTTTAGCATGTAAATCTTGGTGGGGCAAACAAAACAAATGTGGGATGCATGCCAGCAAAGCCACTACACAACACTAAACAATACATGAATTGCAACGGTGACAAATGGTGCCTACAAACTGTTAGGACCTACTTAAAGCCGTCCCAACAGCAGTCCCAACACCTTACCACTGCTACACCTGGCTATCAGCGGAGCCTTGTCTGGCAGCAAAACAGTTCATTCAGCCTCATTTACTGCCTTTAAAAAAACATAGCTGATATGGCTGACTTGCTTAAACAAATGTGGTTTTTAATGACAATTGAGATGTACAAACTATGGCATAAGGGGATGACAAGCGGATAAGAGGCCATCTCTGATTTCGATTAAGACATTAATGAGCGAGAGACGACGGACGTAGTCAATATAACTATTTGTTTAGCACTTTTGAAATGTACAGCAACATAATTCAGAACATGGGCCGTTCTTACATATAAACAGACGATGAAAGCTCTTACAATATTCGATGAATACATTTCTCTAAAACAGATTATAGGCAAACAAGCGCACACCGGCCACGAACGATGTGTTTACAATACCGCGTTGGTGAAAATAGACCAAATTATTAGGGTGATGCACATGGGCTATTAACACTTTATTAGCTACAGTATACATATCTCTATGGCATCCTACATAATTTATGAAGCAGCATAAGACATTTTTGGACTCACATTTTTGTTTACAGGAAAGTGGCGCGGTGGTCCAACGTGGGCAAATTTTGTCATCAAAGAGAAATATGCCGGGTTTACAACTCTGAGTTGAATGACCGTTGAAAATGTATTTTCTCAGTAGTAGCTCGTTTCTCCCGAGTTCCCAGTTGTCTTGAACTCACAGTTAGCCACTGATTCCTTCCCAAACCACTCATTGTTGAATTTCCAACTTGTTGTGTAATGTTGTGTAGTGTTTATGTCCAATGACCAATGAGGGGCTCAAAACAGGTGGGGGCTCTGAACGACGGGTCGCCACTGGTTATAGAGCAGCGGTAATGCAAGCAAAAACCAGTGTTGAATAAGCTACTCTGGGAATATGGTTACCAAGCCATGACTTTACACTGGATGAAGTTCATCTCTACTAAAGCTACCATTGTCCTATGTGGATTGGGCTTAATTGAAATGTTTCTTACAGAAGAAATATGAAAAGCATGGTAGCAATTGACAGGGAACAATTTAGAGATAATGAGGAAATCATTTGACCAAAGATGAGTACACAACAGTTCACCTGACACAAGACTGAATCCAAACATTACACTGTTGATTTCGTGTGCGTTTTACATTTACTGTACTTTTCGCCGCATTTGTTAATAACGAAATCTGAAAGTCCTCTGGATAGATTCAGTAACATGATAAGAATATTCCTGGAAAAATGTTGGGTAGGTGCAACATGAGACAAAATGACAAGGGTTTGAGTAAGAGGACTAACTGGTATCTCCAAGTGGATGCACACCTGTCCTCTCTAAAGTTTCCACACTTCCTAAGCAATTTCAATGAACTTTTATGACTCAAATACCTTTTTTGAGTTCTCCTAGCTGTGCCATTGAGGAACTGGAGCAAGCACACTTGTAGTTGTTTTGTTCGCTTGTTCTATTGTCAACATGGCAAGCTAGTTATACTATACGCTCTTACAGTGTTAGGCTTTCACAAGGCAATTCAGAGAAACAGATCGTACTGTTGGTGGGCATAGAAAGGAGTTGTGGCTCCTAAGTGCATTCAGTCATTTTCTTCACATTAAACAAACATAAGCTCATTGTGTTCAGAACAACCCAGGGTACGACACCATGTCATCTTGTAATTGTACATCAAACATAGTGATCATAAACGTTGACACTGTACATGACATGAGTTGTATGATTTGGAAATGTGAAGTGCACATTTGGACCCACAGGTGTTTGGCTTCCTTGTATGACGTCAAAGCGGTATTTATTATAATCCTCAACGTTTCGTCTTTTAAAATACATCGAGTCCTCTCAATTTACAGCATTTCCTTCACTCAGATGACAGCAAATGTGCAAAAGTTGCCTAATTCCCGGGAGGGTATACGGGTATGAGTGTCAAGGGCCACATGCAAAACTCTGTTTCAGTGAGGATTAGGCAGGTCTGATGAAGAAAAAGAATGGAAATTCTTGCCTACTTCACATATGTATGTTATTTTATTGTTGAAAAAAAGTATTGTGGAGTTCCAACAGCTAGCTCCACCGCTACAGAGCAAAAAAGTTATTAACTACTGAATAAACTACCAACATTTGAACTTAGTTCAACTACCACCAAGCTACTGCAAAATGAAGTTCAATTACTAGTTGAACTACATGTAGTTCACTACTCTCTAACACTGCAGAGAACAACAAATAAAATGGTGGGGGGGGGGTTGTACCTTACTTACAGTAAGTAATGGCACCGTCCTTGTAATATGACAAAGACACACGATGATCTCTCATACTGTCCTGTATGTCTCACTCTGGGCCTGGCCCAAAGCACTATGGGACAGTGTTGAGAGTGAGAACCAGACCCAGCAGCACTTCTTTCCCCTCCTCACCTCACTTCTCCTCCCTCCTCTGTGTGTCCTTAAAAACTCATCAGGCTGTGCTCTGTGCTCAGCCAGCGATAAGGGGCTCCTGGGCTCCTCACACCTGGGCTGGCTAGCGTGTCGTATCACCCCTAATTACATTAGCCTAATCACCTCCAGATCACTCCACCTCCACGCCGACCCCGCCACGACCCCGTGACCCGGCCAGGGAACCCATTCAGGGGTTCATTTTTAACTTATCTCCCCACTCCCCCAGACACACTAGGAAAAACAGGGGGATAGGCGGATATGAAGGGATTCCTTTGGGAGGTGTTTAAGATGACTGTTGGTGTATGGAATGACACTGTTTGAACTCTTCACACATAATCTGCATTTCTGCCCTCAACCACACATAATCTAAAGTTGACATAACATTGTCATGGTAGAGCATGGCCATTTATGCTGACCTGCAGAGCACTTCAGATATTAGATGTTATCCCAATTGAGGCACAATGCAATGACAATATAATGTTCCAGGAATACATGTAAGGTGTCATATCTTCAATTTTGTTATGTGATCCTACGGTTTTATATTAGTAGACATCAGTCCCTCGTTCTGAGCTCACTCTCTCTGTCCCTCTATATCTCTTCTTCTCCCCCTTCTCTCTCTCTCTATCTCTCTTCTCCCCCTCTCTCTCTTCTTCTCCCCCACCTCTCTGGGCTGTGTGCTGCTCTGTGTCCTCACCATGTTGCCTTCCTCATTTCTCTTTCTGTGAGATCCGTCAGGCATCTCTGTTCCTGGCTGTCTCCCTGCTCCAGGCCCGCTGGATTTCTCCTCCACCCGCAGAAAGGGCTTTGCACTATGCCAGAGCCAAGGTGCAATACGACTGCCAGCCTGATCCAAAGTGGAGCTCTCTCTATCTCTCTCACTTTCTGTTTACTGTCTCTCCTCAGCTCTCCCCTGTCTCTTTTCCTTTATCCATCTCTCTCTATCTACCTCTCTCCTTTAATCTGTCTATATGTATTTTACTTGCATTGTCAAAGTACACATATAGACCAACAGCAATAATAATAGTAGTATCAGTAGTGGAAATTGTCTCACTCTCTTTCACTTTTTCTCTCTCTCTCTCTCTCTAACCCACATGTAAAGCATAGTGTTGTTGTGCCCTCGCCATCTGTTATCTGAGTTAACTGAGGGTCTCCCTGCCCATACAGAACAGAGTATCACAGCCCAGCTAAATGACCCTGCCTGTGAACCAGTCAGCTGATTTGTGCTGTCCATGCCGTAGCACTGTGTGGACAAGGCTTGCCAACCAAACACCACACTAAGTACTGTTGCTACCCCAGCCTATGGGACCGCTACTCATCAGGTCAAAATACAGCGCTGTGCCCCTCCCTCTCCTCCCCTCCCCTCCTCCCTCTCTCCCTCTTTCCCCTGTCTCTCTCTGTTCTGTTTCAGTGTCGGTGTGAGGGGTCAGAGTGAGGTTAGTCAAATACAGTGGGCTTAGCCTCCCAACACTGTCCATTAACTACAAAAACATGTGTGAGAGGAGCCTTGATAGACAGCGCCCTGCTCTGGTAGCCATTGTGTTTCTCAACGCAACATTCGCTACAACGCCTAATGTTGAATGTAACATGTTTTAATGCCAATGAATTGTTTTCACAGTTGCTTCCATTGGCTATTCAATTGAGCCACGTCAGAGTTACCTATCAATGACCTGAGCCTCCTATGAGTCCGGCCATAAAAGATGTATAGTGCAAAGCGTTAGTGACTACTACCAAGCTTCTACCTGCTGTTGTTTTCCTCTGAGCTACAGCTATATGGGATTCCTCCTAGTACTGTATGTTCTAAAACTGTTATCCTGGGGAACAACTCCCTTAGGTAGCAGTCTGTGATTCCCAGATGTCCAGGATGTAATATAGTCCCTGTTGCCACATAGTTGCCCAAACATCATTCTTCTGTTTTCTCCTACTATACTGAGAGACAAACACATGTGTCTCTCTGGTAGAGGACAAACATAGCTTCTGTTGAATTGAGAGATTAATGCATCGCTATACCTCCCTCCCTCAATGTATCTCTCTGTCCTCCCTTCAAACTTGCTCTCTGTCCTCTGCACCCCTCTCCCCCCTTCCCCTCTCTCTATGTGCAGTCAGACATGCCGTGCTCCCCAGACTGTCCATACTTCCGATCTCTCTAATGTTGTTCAGTCATAACAAATCGGGCCCTGACTTTCTAAAGCAAACAATGCTGTGGGGACTGAGTCCTCCAATAACACTTTGTCAGTTCCAATCAGGCCTGAAATATGACTCAACTGTCTATGCCTTTCCCAGCCCAGCCTCCCCTGCCCCCACTTCCTCTCTCTATCCCTGTATGCCTCTATCCCCCTTTCTCTGACCGTCTCTCTTTTGCTTTCTCGCTCTCTGGCTGTCTCTCATCTCTCTCGCCCTCCACCTTTCTTCCTAGCTCTCTCTCTCTCTCTCCCCCTCTCTCTGTCTTTCTCTCCTTCTCTCTGTCTGTCTCTCTCTACTTCCTCATCTCACTTCTCCATCCATGTCAATAATACTATTTCTGATTTTGGATGTCATAATACCAAAGCATCATTCAGCCTCAGTTGTGACACTCTTTCAGGGAAATTAACCATATATTCTTATTTGACTACAACCAAACCATCAAAAGGACTATATTTCAATTGAACTCCTCTTCTTAGAACCAGTTGAATGTGCTTACCCTGTTCTTTATTTGTTGTACCTTGATGCCTTGTTGTGTTAGCCTGTGGCTATTCTAATCAGTAGTACCACTCCCTCCACTCCAACACTGAGGGAAACATCAGCAGCGATGCTCGGTCGACCACGGAGCGAGCGTGTTCTCTTCATGGCTGATTAGCGTTGTTCAGAAGCAGGAAAGACCACCTCAAAGAGAAAACTGCCCTGACTTCAAAGTTTAGTCAAACCGAGACAGACTCATTGTCCCTCTGTGTGCATTTCTGCCCTCAACCTTAATACAGCATGGCCCCAACTACCCCTTCAAACACACACACACACACACACACACACACGCACGCACGCACGCACGCACGCACGCACGCACGCACGCACGCACACACACACACACACACACACACACACACACACACACACACACACACACACACACACACACACACACACACACACACACACACACACACACACACACACACACACTAGATGTGTAATGAGCTCCTGGTTGTGATTATAATTTGAGAATGATTGACTTGAAGCAATGAAGTGTAGCCCTCTTTCTTGTCGGACCCCACCACTGCTGTTTGTGTCTGTGAAGGTATTTACAGTTTGTCACCTCGTCTTAGTGTTGAAAAACCAAACTTTACTCTGGAGAGAAATAACCACCGCCCTCTGGGAAATTATATGACTCTTTCACAGTGGCGATTTTAGCATTTAAATCTTGGTGGGGCAAACAACCTATTATTTTAGATGCATGTCAGCAAAGCCACTACACAACACAACACTAAACAATACATGAGTTGCACTATAACGGTGATAAACGGTGCCCACAAACTGTTAGGGACTACATAAAAGCTGTCCCAACAGCAGAGCTTTCTTTTCAGCACCATGGAGTGAATCCTTACCACTGCTTCATTTCATAGCTTTCCTCTTGGTTGCACTGCTTCCAGCCCCAGGTTGAGATTTGGAGGGCTGGTCTTTATGTTAGATCTTTTATCCAATCGTATTCAGCCATCATGTGTTGCCAGGCGTCTAAAATCTGCCCTCAGGCCTTCAGAATCAACAGTGCGGGCGCTTGTAGCTTATAGTGAATGTAAATGAAAATTTAGTGTCAACCAATCAGCTTTAGAGTTGGCTATTGTACGCCTGCTGGCTGGCTCCAGTGTTACACAGGAGCCAGCTAGCAGGCGTAGTGCGTGCACGTCTTTTGATTGGATTACCAATATTGAGAGGCAGGTCCTATGGGCAGGTCTATGCAGATCTAGGAAACTGAATTTGATAAACGAATTAATTTGCGTACTACTAAGCTGTTTTTTCAACGCACAATGGCGGAAGGAGGAGAAGATATCGATTTGGTCGCGGATATAATTATAACACCATTCTCAAGACGAACTTTTCAAGAAAAGTTAGACATTGTAAGGAGAGGTCGCCGGACGCCGACGCTACAAAGCCTGTCACAGGCGGGAAAGGGGTTCCAACTACGAGCGCTATCAATGGCTCACAGGCTCCGAGAAGCACTGCAAACTGTACTGCTGGGAATGCCTATTATTTGAAAGTGATCGATTTGGTGTTTGGAGCCACACTGGCTTTGCAAACTTGAGTTGTCTAACCAAGGCAGCAACGAGACACCAAAGTACGGCTGGGCACTTACAAGCAATGGTGCTTTTGAAAACTTTTGGGGACACCGGAGTGGATCTACAGCTCAACGAACAAGTGTGCAGGGCAACGGAGCTGCACAATGAAAAGGTGAAGGGAAATATTGAAAAGACTCATTGATTGTGTCATGTTTTTGGGTAAACACTGTTTACCCAAAAATGTCAATTTGTCAATTTCAAGGTGACGCAACGACTGGTTATACTGCGTTTCTGTCTAAATGTATAGTGTCTAGAGCCATGGCATCATAATGATGGTAATAAGAGGTGGATTAATTCGGGTGGGACTGTGTAGTACCTCACTGAAGGCCCAGGCCCCAGGCCCACGGCACGCCACTGCATTATATAGTATCCCCTCCTCATGGTTACAGACCCAACAACATTATATAGTCTCCCTCCTCATAGTTACAGACCCAACAACATTATATAGTATCCCCTCCTCATGGTTACAGACACAACAACATTATATAGTATCCCCTCCTCATGGTTACAGACCCAACAACATTATATAGTATCCCCTCCTCATGGTTATAGACCCAACAACATTATATACTATCCCCTCCTCATGGTACAGACCCAACAACATTATATAGTATCCCCTCCTCATGGTTACAGACCCAACAACATTATATAGTATCCCCTCTTCATGGTTACAGACCCAACAACATTATATAGTATCCCCTCCTCATGGTTACAGACCCAACAACATTATATAGTCTCCCTCCTCATGGTTACAGACCCAACAACATTATATAGTATCCCCTCCTCATGGTTACAGACACAACAACATTATATAGTATCCCCTCCTCATGGTTACAGACCCAACAACATTATATACTATCCCCTCCTCATGGTTACAGACCCAACAACATTATATAATATCCCCTCCTCATGGTACAGACCCAAC
The DNA here is from genome assembly GCF_045679555.1 of Salvelinus alpinus. Lineage (NCBI taxonomy): Eukaryota > Metazoa > Chordata > Actinopteri > Salmoniformes > Salmonidae > Salvelinus > Salvelinus alpinus. The sequence goes on from NC_092122.1 coordinate 11,005,316, forward strand.
AACATTATATAGTATCCCCTCCTCATGGTTACAGACCCAACAACATTATATAGTATCCCCTCTTCATGGTTACAGACCCAACAACATTATATAGTATCCCCTCCTCATGGTTACAGACCCAACAACATTATATAGTCTCCCTCCTCATGGTTACAGACCCAACAACATTATATAGTATCCCCTCCTCATGGTTACAGACACAACAACATTATATAGTATCCCCTCCTCATGGTTACAGACCCAACAACATTATATACTATCCCCTCCTCATGGTTACAGACCCAACAACATTAAATACTATCCCCTCCTCATGGTACAGACCCAACAACATTATATAGTATCCCTTCCTCATGGTTACAGACCCAACAACATTATATAGTATCCCCTCTTCATGGTTACAGACCCAACAACATTATATAGTATCCCCTCCTCATGGTTACAGACCCAACAACATTATATAGTATCCCCTCCTCATGGTTACAGACCCAACAACATTATATAGTATCCCCTCCTCATGGTTCCAGACCCAACAACATTATATAGTATCCCCTCCTCATGGTACAGACCCAACAACATTATACAGTATCCCCTCCTCATGGTACAGACCCAACAACATTATATAGTGTCCCTTCCTCATGGTTACAGACCCAACAACATTATATAGTATCCCCTCCTCATGGTTACAGACTCAACAACGTTATATAGTATCCCCTCCTCATGGTTACAGACCCAACAACATTATATAGTATCCCCTCATGGTTACAGACCCAACAACATTATATAGTATCCCCTCCTCATGGTTACAGACACAACAACATTATATAGTATCCCCTCCTCATGGTTACAGACCCAACAACATTATATAGTATCCGCTCCTCATGGTTACAGACCCAACAACATTATATAGTATCCCTTCCTCATGGTTACAGACCCAACAACATTATATAGTATCCCTCCTCATGGTTACAGACCCAACAACATTATATGGTATCCCCTCTTCATGGTTACAGACCCAACAACATTATATAGTATCCCCTCCTCATGGTTACAGACACAACAACATTATATAGTATCCCCTCCTCATGGTTACAGACCCAACAACATTATATAGTATCCCCTCCTCATGGTTACAGACACAACAACATTATATAGTATCACCTCCTCATGGTTACAGACCCTCCTCATGGTTACAGACCCAACAACATTATATAGTATCCCCTCCTCATGGTTACAGACACAACAACATTATATCGTATCCCCTCCTCATGGTTACGGACCCAACAACATTATATAGTATCCCCTCGTCATGGTTACAGACCCAACAACATTATATAGTATCCCCTCCTCATGGTAACAGACCCAACAACATTATATAGTATTCAACTCATGGTTACAGACACAACAACATTATATAGTATCCCCTCCTCATGGTTACAGACCCAACAACATTATATAGTATCCCCTCCCCATGGTTACAGACCCAACAACATTATATAGTATCCCCTCCTCATGGTTACAGACCCAACAACATTATATAGTATCCCTTCCTCATGGTTACAGACTCAACAACATTATATAGTATCCCCTCTTCATGGTTACAGACCCAACAACATTATATCGTATCCCTTCCTCATGGTTACAGACCCAACAACATTATATAGTATCCCCTCCTCATGGTTACAGACCCAACAACATTATATAGTATCCCTTCCTCATGGTTACAGACACAACTACATTATATAGTATCCCCTGCGCATGGTTACAGACCCAACAACATTATATAGTATCCCCTCCTCATGGTTACAGTCACAACTACATGATATAGTATCCCCTGCTTATGGTTACAGACCCAACAACATTATATAGTATCCCCTCCTCATGGTTACATTCCCAACAACATTATATAGTATCCCCTCCTCATGGTTACAGACACAACAACATTATATAGTATCCCCTCCTCATGGTTACAGACTCAACAACATTATATAGTATCCCTTCCTCATGGTTACAGACACAACAACATTATATAGTATCCCCTCCTCATGGTAACAGACACAACAACATTATATAGTATCCCCTCCTCATGGTTACAGACACAACTACATTATATAGTATCCCCTGCGCATGGTTACAGACCCAACAACATTATATAGTATCCCCTCCTCATGGTTACAGACACAACTACATGATATAGTATCCCCTGCTTATGGTTACAGACCCAACAACATTATATAGTATCCCCTGCGCATGGTTACATTCCCAACAACATTATATAGTATCCCCTCCTCATGGTTACAGACCCAACAACATTATATAGTATCCCCTCCTCATGGTTACAGACTCAACAACATTATATAGTATCCCTTCCTCATGGTTACAGACACAACAACATTATATAGTATCCCCTCCTCATGGTAACAGACACAACAACATTATATAGTATCCCCTCCTCATGGTTACAGACCAACAACATTATAGTATCCCCTCCTCATGGTTACAGACCCAACAACATCATATAGTATCCCTCCTCATGGTTACAGACCCAACAACATTATATAGTATCCATCCTCATGGTAACAGACACAACAACATTATATAGTATCCATCCTCACGGTAACAGACTCAACAACATTATATAGTATCACCTCCTCATGGTTACAGACCAACAACATTATAGTATCCCCTCCTCATATATTAAGCAAAACAATGAAATGTGTTATTCCAACATTGCCTAAAATGATGAATAAGAGACTAATGAGATAGACCCATATAAACAATATAACAAATTAGATCTACAAACTATGGCAGAGATAAGATGTATTTTTGATTAAGACATTAATGAGCAAGCTCTTACAAAAGATATGCCTATTTGTTCAGCACTTTTGAATTGGACTGCGACATAATTCAGAACAGGGGATGTTCTTACAGTATTCTCCCTGTACACCAAGTCAGACAGTCAGAAAGTAATTTCTCTTCACATTACAAGGGTTGAAAAGGATTTGCCAGTAGATTGTCAACATGATTCATGATGATGATTGCCTGTCTAGCTAGCTAGCTCGCTAGCTAAGATTTTGAAAGTATGATGCTGACATGATCAGTCCAATTAAAGCTATGTTAGATATAAAGTGATTTGACGTCAGACTTGAACTGCCTAGCTCTCCCTGAAGATTCTGCGGTGACGTAGCATCCCCTTGAGTGACAGAACACTAAGCCAATCACATCGCAACTAGAGAAAACTACCAACGCCTACGCCTGTGCTTTTGCTGGCTGCCCCTCGACCACAGAAAGCACTGAATTAGGCTGAAACACCTGCCTTTTTGGAGCTGTCTCACTCAATAGATCATGTTTGTATGCAGCTTTATTAACTCATGGAATGTTTTTATTTTATTTATTTTTTTACATTGCTTGCAAACTGATATGTAACACGAATGAATGCCAAAATAACATGCAAAAGAGGTCAATTATAAATATATACAGTTGAAGTCAGAAGTTTACATACACTTAGGTTGGAGTCATTAAAACTTGTGGTAACTTCAGGCAATTTCCAAATGCCTTAAGGTACCACACTCATCTGTACAAACAATAGTGTGCAAGTATAAACACCATGGGACCACGCAGCCGTCATACCGCTCAGAAAGGAGACTGTTCTGTCTCCTAGAGATGAATGTACTTTGGTGGAAAAGTGCAAATCAATCCCAGAACAACAGCAAAGGACCTTGTGAAGATGCTGGAGGAAACCGGTACAAAAGTATCTATATCCACAGTAAAACGAGTCCTACGTCAACGTAACCTGAAAGGCCACTCAGCAAGGAAGAAGCCGCTACTCCAAAACTGCCATAAAAAAAGCCAGACTACGGTTTGCAACTGCACAAGGGGACAAAGATTGTACTTTTTGGAGAAATGTCCTTTGGTCTGACAAAACAAAAATAGAACTGTTTGGCCATAATGACCATCGTTATGTTTGGAGGAAAAAGTGTGATGTTTGCAAGCCGAAGAACACCATCCCAACCGTGAAGCACGGGGGTGGCAGCATCATGTTGTGGGGGTGATTTGCTGAAGGACGGACTGGTATACTTCACAAAATAGATGGCATCATGAGGATTGAAAATTATGTGGATATATTAAAGCAACATCTCAAGACATCAGTCAGGAAGCTAAAGCTTGGTCGCAAATGGGTCTTCCAAATGGACAATGACCCCAAGCATACTTCCAAAGTTGTGGCAAAATGGCTTAAGGACAAAAAAGTCAAGGTATTGGAGTGGCCATCACAAAGCCCTGACCTCCATCCTATAGAAAATTTGTGGGCAGAACTGAAAAAGTGTGTGCGAGCAAGGAGGCCTACAAACCTGACTCAGTTACACCAGCTCTGTCAGGAGGAATGGGCCAAAATTCACCCAACTTTTTGTGGGAAGCTTGTGGAAGGCTACCCGAAACATTTGACCCAAGTTAAACTATTTAAATGCAATTCTACCAAATACTAATTGAGTGTATGTAAACTTCTGACCCACTGGGAATGTGATGAAAGAAATAGAAGCTGAAATAAATCATTCTCTCTACTTTTATTCTGACATTTCACATTCTTGAAAACTTCTTGACGCATGGATCCCTTTAGCGGGATCATTTTCATCAACAATCGCTAAATTGCAGAGTGCCAAATGAAAAAGATATTGCTAAAATATTTATATTCATGAAATCACAAGTGCAATATAGCAAATCACAGTTTAGCTTGTTGTTAATCCACCTGTCTTGTCATATTTTGAAAATATGCTTTACAGCGAAAGCAATCCAAGCGTTTGTGTGAGTTTATCGATCACTAGACAAAACATTACAAACACCTAGCAGCAATGTAGATTGGTCACGAAAGTCAGAAAAGCAATAAAATGAATCGCTTACCTTTGATGATCTTCGGATGTTTGCACTCACGAGACTCCCAGTTACACAATAAATGTTCCTTTTGTTCGATAAAGATTATTTTTATATAAAAAAAACTCCATTTGTTTGGCGCGTTATGTTCAGTATTCCACAGCCTTAGGCAGGTCATCAAGGGTTGACAAAAATTCCAAATAGTATCTGTAAAGTTCGTAGAAACATGTCAAATGTTTTTAATAATCAAGCCTCATGTTGTTTTTAACAATTCAACTGTTTTTAACTATTCAATAACAGAGATAAAGAAAATGTCGAGCAACAACTTTCACACGCATGAACTAATGGAAGGACATTCAGCTATCCACTGATGCGATTTGATAAATCTCGCTCATTTTTCAGAAGAAAAGCTTGAAACTATGTCTAAAGACTGTTCACACCCCGAGGAAGCCATAGGAAAAGGAATCTGGTTGATACAGGCAGTTAACCCACTGTTCCTAGGCCGTCATTGAAAATAAGAATTTGTTCTTAACTGACTTGCCTAGTTAAATAAAGGTAAAATTAAAAATTAAATATCCTTTTAAATGGACGAAAGGCAAGCAATGGAAGTTGGATTTCCTCAGGTTTTCGCCTGCGAAATCAGTTCTGTTACACTCACAGACAATATTTTGACAGTTTTGGAAACTTTAGAGTGTTTTCTATCCTACTCTGTCAATGATATGCATATTCTAGCATCTGGACCTGAGAAATAGGCAGCTTACATTGGGAACGTTATTTTTCCAAACATAAAAATTCTGCCCCCTAGCTTCAAGAGGTTTTAAAATAAAGTGGTGATCCGATCTGACCTAAGACAGGGAGTTTTTTTGAGTTTAAATGTATTTTGCTATGGTGTATGTAAACTTCTGACTTCAAATGTATTTATCATCAAAGTTTTCAAAGGTAAGAATCAAGGTACAAATTAATTCACATTTGGGACAACTGTTTTTATCGGCTGTCTTCTGCTTATTGTGTCGATTTACCGTAGAGTTACAACATAGACAGAATGTATAAGCCATGATTTGGTTACACTACACAAACATCACACAAAGCACAATTTCAGTTTGGCTTTGACACTGCAGGAGATGGACCTACAGAGTCCATACAGAGACTGTGAAGTTTCTTTAATAGTGTGTTATGAGAGATTGAACTGCTTGGTGACTTCATGGGTAGTGGCCTGTCAATTTCAGTCTGTCAGACACACTAGTTGGTATTTATGTGCTCTATACCACTGGCTTTCTACACAGTTTATAGTCCTTGTCTAGTAGCTTTGATTGGACTGCTCTCTCTCTCTCTCTCTCTCTTTCTGTCCGTCTTTCTTTCTTTCTCTCTCTCTCACTCTCTCTTTAAACGAAGAGAGAGATGCAGTGAGGAAAGGAGAATTCAAATCACATTTCCTAAAAGCCTTAAAGAAGTGAAAAGTGTGCGTGTGAGCATTTGTGCGTTTGTGCGTTTATGTGCTGTAAATGTGGAATAGTGCCTGACTTAAAACTAATGACTGCTCTCTCACTTAGGACTCTAACAGAAACACACAGAGAGACGAAGAAAGAGAACAAGGGAGAGAGAGAGAGAGAGACCTGACTCTAAAGAGAAGACAGGCTATGTGCACACTTCCCACAAAATGAGGTGGAAACTGAGCTGCACTTCCTAACCTCCTGCCAAATGTATAACCATATTAGAGACACATATTTCCCTCAGATTACACAGATCCACAAAGAATTCAAAAACAAACCCAATTCTGATAAACTCTACTGGGTGAAATACCACAGTGTGCCATCACAGCAGCTAGATTTGTGACCTGTTGCCACAAGAAAAGGGCAACCAGTGAAGAACAAACACCATTGTAAATACAACCCATATTTGTGTTTATTTATTTTCCCTTTTGTACCTTAACTATTTGCACATCGCTACAACACTGTATATATACATAATATGACATTTGAAATGTATGTTTCCCATGCCAATAAAGCCCTTGAATTGAATTGAAATTGAGAGAGAGAGAGAAGACAAAGATGTGTGACACCTCCATTCGTCAGATGGAATCCCGCATAACGCACCATTTATTGTGGCATTAGAGTAAATACAGAGTAATGGCTTTTGTAAACCCCACTGTGGCATGCGTTTGTATCGCCTTTCCCAGGCCAGGGCCTCTATCCAAACACAACTTCTGTTACTTACATTTCTCCCTCAAGCCAGGGGGATTATTTCTGATCGTACAGGTCAGCCATGTAATATATCCATTACTGGTCCTTGTCTGGAGGGAAAAAGGGGAGAGGATGGTTTGAGTGATTTGAGTGATTTATCACGTAGAAAGGAGTGTTGGGAGGTTGTGTCAATGCAGAGATAATGTGTTTCAGGGGATATTTTTCCATCAGAATTCAACAGGTATTTATATTCAAATGTTAAATAATATGGATTTTTCGTGGCAAAGCCACAGAGTTTCTGTTTTTTCAAAGCAGTCACGTTCCCCTCCCTCAGGCAAGTGGCTAACGCCCCGCCCACTCACCCAACTCTGCCCTTCTCTTCCCAGTGATAACCCATGTGATGACCACTCAGTAGTCAGACCCCAAACCCCTCCCCACTCATTCCAAACTAATAAAACCCGAGCTTCCTGGTATTCCTGGCCCTGCCCACTCCCGCCACAGAGAGGAAGCTATTTATGTAACCTTTGCCCTCTCTAATACATTAATTGAGGGGTGACTGCGACTAGATCCATTTAGGGTGATTGAGGGTGTTGGTAATTGCCCAATGACCCCCACTTTCTCCCCTCCTCACTCTCTCACCCTCTCACCTTCTACCTCCCCCCTCCCCCTTTACTTCACTCCCCTCTGTCCCACACAGAAACTGTGGTCCGCTGGGATCAGAAGTAATTGCCCCATGGAAGGCTATGAGGGTAGTACCAGGACCATGGAGACCAAATGAACTACCAGTGACCCAGACGTAGAGACTCACCCCTCACTCCTTTCCCCCAGCCCGCTGCTCAAATCAAATCAAACCAAACATTATTTGCCACATGCGCCGAATACAACAAGTGTAGACTTTACCGTGAAATGCTTACTTACAAATCCTTAACCAACAGTGCAGTTCAAGAATAAGACAATATTTACTAAGTATGCTAATATAAAAAGTAACACAATAAGAATAACAATAACGAGGCTATATACAGGGGGCACCGGTACTGAATCAGTGTGTGGGGGTATAGGCTAGTTGAGATAATCTCTACATGTACAGTTGAAGTCGGAAGTTTACATACACCTTTTCCAAATACATTTAAACTCAGTTTTTCACCATTCCTGACATTTAATCTTAGTAAAAATTCCTTGGCTTAGGTCAGTTAGGATCACCACATAATTCTAAGAATGTGAAATGTCAGAATAATAGTAGAGAGAATGATTTATTTCAGCTTTTATTTCTTTCATCACATTCCCAGTGGGTCAGAACAGTTTACATACACTCAATTACTATTTGGTAGCATTGCCTTTAAATTGTTTAACTTGGGTCAAATGTTTAGGGTAGCCTTCCACAAGCTTCCCACAATAAGTTGGGGGAATTTTGGCCCATTCCTCCTGACAGAGCTGGTGTAACTGAGCTTTTTCAGTTCTGCCCACACATTTTCTATAGGATTGACGTCAGGGCTTTGTGATGGCCACTCCAATACCTTGAGTTTGTTGTCCTTAAGCTATTTTACCACAACTTTGGAAGTATGCTTGGGGTCATTGTCCATTTGGAAGACCCATTTGCGACCAAGCTTTAACTTCCTGACTTGTCTTGAGATGTTGCTTCAATATATCCACATCGTTTTCCTTCCTCGTGATGCCATCTATTTTGTGAAGTGCACCAGTCCCTCCTGCAGCAAAGCACTCCCACAACATGATGTTGCCACCCCCGTGCTTCACGGTTGGGATGGTGTTCTTCGGCTTGCAAACTTCCCCCTTTTTCCTCCAGAAATAACGATGGTCATTATGGCCAAAAAGTTATATTTTTGTTTCCTCAGACCAGAGGACATTTCTCCAAAAAGTACGATCTTTTGTCCCCATGTGCGGTTGCAAACTGTAGTCTGGCTTTTTGATGGCAGTTTTGGAGCAGCGGCTTCTTCCTTGCTGAGCGGCCTTTCAGGTTATGTCAATATAGGACTTGTTTTACTGTGGATATAGATACTTTTGTACCTGTTTCCTCCAGCATCTTCACAAGGTCCTTTGCTGTTCTTCTGGGATTGATTTGCACTTTTCGCACCAAAGTACGTTCATCTCTAGGAGACAGAACGCATCTCCTTCCTGAGCGTTATGATGGCCATGGTGTTTATACTTGCGTCCTATTGGTTGCACAGATGAACGTGGTACCTTCAGGTGTTTGTAAATTGCTCCCAAGGATGAACCAGACTTGTGGAGGTCTACAGTTTTTATTTTTGAGGTCTTGGATGATTTGTTTTGATTTTCCCATGATGACAAGCAAAGAGGCACTGAGTTTGAAGGTAGGCCTTGAAATACATCCAAAGGTACACCTCCAAATATCTCAAATTATGTAAATTAGCCTATCAGAAGCTTCTAAAGCCATGGCATAATTTTCTGGAATATTCCAAGCTGTTTAAAGGCACAGTCAACTTAATGTGTGTAAACTTCTGACACACTGGACTTGTGATACAGTGAGTTATAAGTGAAATAATCTGTCTGTACACAATTGTTGGAAAAATGACTTGTGTCATGCACAAAGTAGATGTCCTATCCGACTTGCCAGAACTATAGCTTGTTAACAAGAATTTTGTGGAGTGGTTGAAAAATGAGTTTTAATGACTCCAACCTAAGTGTATGTAAACTTCCGACTTCAACTATAGGTGGGGGCAAAGTGACTTTGCATAGGTAACAAACAAACAGCGAATAGCAACAGTGTTCAGGGGGGGGGTGTCATGTGGCGATTTTTATGAATTGTTCTGCAGTCTAATGGCTTGGGGATAGAAGCTGTTGAGGAGTCTTTTGGTCCTAGACTTCACGCTCTTGTACTACTTGCCGTGTGGTAGCAGAGAAAACAGTCTATAAGTTGGGTGACTGTAGTCTCTGACAATTTTATGGGCTTTCCTCTAACACCGCCTATTATGTAGGTCCTGGATGGCAGGAATGTTGGCCCCAGTGATGTACTGGGCCGTTGGCACTACTCTCTGTAGCGCCTTACGGTCAGATGCCGAGCAGTTGTCATACCAGGCGGTGATGCAAACGAATGCCCTCGATGGTGCAGCTGTTGAACCTTTTGAGGATCTGGGGACCCATGTCAAATTTTTTCAGTCTCCTGAGGGGGAAAAGGTTTTGTCGTGCCCTCTTCACGACTGTCTTGGTATGTTTGGACCATGATAGTTCGTTGGTGATGTGGACACCAAGGAACTTGAAACTCTGTGAACTTGAAAGCTCACAGAGAGGTTCAGGCTCACCTCTTACCCCCCCGCATACTATTATTTTCCCCATTAGTGTGGAACCTCTAGAACAGTTTTATTTTCAATCTCTTCATTCAAAGACTAAATCTCGGACACTCTTACTGACAGTTGAGGCTGCTTTGCGTGGTGTATTGTTGTCTCTATCTTCTTGCCCTTTGTGCTGTTGTCTATGCCCAATCATGTTTGTACCATGTTTTATGCTCCTACCATGTTGTGCTGCTGCCATGTTGTGTTGCTACCATGCGGTTGTCATGTTATGTTGGTACTGTACCATAATGTGTTGTCATGTGTTGCTGCATTGCTATGTTGTTGTCTTATAGGTCTCTCTTTATGTAGTGTTGTCTCTCTTTTTGTGATGTGTGTCTTGTCCTATATTTATTTTATTATTATTTATTTTTTTATCCCTGGAGTTATTTTGCCTTTTGGTAGGCCACCATCGTAAATAAGAATTTGTTCTTAAATGACTTGCCTAGTTAAATATAGGTTAAATAAAATAAAATAGCCATTGTGATCATTTTCCATTTCATACCCCACTGAAAGCACCGGCTTGTTGGTGGTTTGTGTTTGGCTGCTGCTCATATACACCAGCAGACTGATGTGTATGTCATTGTTTAGAGATGTTTATGAGGTATAGCTAGGGCAGAAAACAATGTGCCAATATTCATTATCTTCATTATGGTTCCAGAGCGCCTGTCGATCAATTCAAAGTCCCTTCCTCCAGTCTCAGACGCAGCACTAACAACCCATTAAAGGCCTTACTAAGCGGAGGACCTTACTGCTACTAATTGATGACGGCTTTATTTTGCTTTCCGATGGTCGGAGTCGCCGCTAGTCCTTTACTCACACTCAGAGATAGCATCAAGGTGGAAGAGGGAACAAATGAACGAGAGAGAAAGCGAAAGGGAAAAAGAAAGAGAGTAGGCGTTGTTTACACTGGCGGTCTCCTCGCCTCCTTTATTTTGTGAATAGTGTCTGTGGTGTCACGCACACACACACACACGTACTGATTACACACACACACGTACTGATTACACACACACACACACACACACACACACACACACACACACACACACACACACACACACACACACACACACACACACACACACACACACACACACACACACACACACACACACACACACACACACACACACACACACACACACACACACACACACTCAATCTTGGTATGATAGTTGGCAGTAAGGTCCTCAGTGCACTACTCCTTAGGACAGTACCCACGGGACCCAAAACACATTAAGAAATGAATGTCCAATTTGGGATCAAGTCCAGGGTTAACCTGTGTGTGTGTGTGTGTGTGTGTGTGTGTGTGTGTGTGTGTGTGTGTGTGTGTGTGTGTGTGTGTGTGTGTGTGTGTGTGTGTGTGTGTGTGTGTGTGTGTGTGTGTGTGTTGTGTGCTCCATAGGGAACAGAGACTGGGGGTCCAGTCTAGGGGCTGTACAGAGGTTAACCACTGGGGTCAGTAATTGATAGGCCCCCTTTTTCGATCTGTTCTCCCACTCGGCGCCTGCTGCTGGCCAAAGAAAACTTTAAATAACCATCTAAAGCAAACACCAGCGCCGCCATGCCGCCATGTTCCATTTCTTTTCCTCTTTCCACTTCAGGGTTCTGTCATAAAACGTTTTGGCCGACTCGGCCGAGACGTATTTAACATGCTTTATGCGTTTCCCGTTCCGGACATAGCCTATGAGAGAGGGGAGAAACAATAACAACCCAGTCCAACAACAGGAAGTTTGTTTTCAGATCAGACCAGTAGATTGAGGGGGGGTTCAACGTTAAGATGGCATCACGAAGGAGGTAGAGTCTTGTTTATAGCAGTAATTAATGTAGTAATGTAAGAATAAAATGAGATTGATTGGGAAATGTTAGTTTTGGCCGGTCAGCAGGGCATTTATGGGGTCGTTGATTGTTGTTAATGGTGATTTAGGTGAAAATACAAGTTGTGCTCCTTGGGAAGTACAAGGAGGTGTGGACCTAAAACAAGGCCTACCATATCTTGTATTGTAAAGTCTTTGGTGTGGACTGTGGTTATATAAAAGAGAAATCTTGTCAAGGTGAAGCGAGAACTTGTGAAGCCATGAAAGGTGTCTAAATCGAAATACTTTTTTTTTCATGTATGCTTTTCTCCTCAAAACCTAGAGAAGTCTGACTCTCTTTATCTAAACTATATTTCCATTAGAATTATGTGATGAAAAATGTATTGTAGCTGATCTATCGATTCACCTTACTTAAAGTACGTGGCAACGTCAGCAGGTCTTGGCACAGTGCAGAGGAAACTCCCAGTGCCTAATACATGATGTTGCTGTGCTGTAGGTAAGAGCACTGTTCTGTACAGCACCCTGTGTGATCTGTCCGTGTGTGGGTAGGTTCTTTCTGCCTCAGCTCTTCTCTTTGATCACGCACCGTTGACCGTAGCTTGTGCGCTAGAGCCTTTAATCTTGACCTTAATTCTGTTAATAGCTAACACACACATGCACACACACACACGCACACACACACACACATACACACACACACAAAGTAATGTTTCCACAAGAACAGTAAGGAGCCAAACATGCTCCCAGGTTGAGCACCGCGTGCCAAAACCTCAGGAGTGGTGGGAAAGGAGAGCGGTGCCAAAGTCACTGTTCGGAACATCAACTACGGGGTGAGAAGTGCAGTTAAGCTCATGGACTCCTTTAGAGGCCCGGCCCATGCAATAGCCATTTCACAATATACAGCAGAGGCAACCTGGGTACACTCCACTGCTCCTCAATGCTCAGGGACCAACATGGGCCATGATAAGGTGCTGGTGGTAAGAACCTACGCAGCACTAGCTTCAATTAATGGATTGTGTTGGTACTTAGAGAGAGAGAGAGAGAGAGAGAGAGAGAGAGAGAGAACTGGCGTTTGGAGGGAGAATTGGGAGGAAATGTACACGTCTTGTTCATGTATGGAGAAGAAATTCCAATGCAGATATTCAACATTAACCCCAAATATGTATGTAGACTAAGGTCATTCAAACAAATTACGGATGAAAATGAAACTTTGTTGAGTGAAGTATGAAGTTGTCAATGAAGTGCATGCGTGCGTGTGTGTGCGTGTATGAGTGAGTGTGTATTTGTGTGTGTGTGTGGGCGGTTTGTTCATATATTAACCACTCAGCATCCGGCAGGCATTGATCATGACTTGATAGCAACTAGTTCCTACAAGGTACTCTATATCTATCTACAGATAGAGAGATAGAGAAAAGGATGAAACGGAAAGCGAGAGAAAAGATGGTGAGAGGGAGAGAAAGAAGCCGACAGAAGGGGCACAAAAGAAAGAAAGGAAAATTACCAAACTTTCCCGAAAGTGATTAGTACATGTGTGTAAATGTAATGGTTCTTCAGGCTCTATAGAGTCTAGTGTAAATGTAATGGTTCTTCAGGCTCTATAGAGTCTAGTGTAAATGTATTGGTTCTTCGGGCTCTTCAGAGTATAGTCTAAATGTATTGGTTATTCAGGCTCTATAGAGTCTAGTGTAAATGTATTGGTTATTCAGGCTCTATAGAGTCTAGTGTAAATGTATTGGTTCTTCAGGCTCTATAGAGTCTAGTCTAAATGTATTGGTTATTCAGGCTCTATAGAGTCTAGTGTAAATGTATTGGTTATTCAGGCTCTATAGAGTCTAGTGTAAATGTATTGGTTCTTCAGGCTCTACAGAGTCTAGTGTAAATGTATTGGTTCTTCGGCTCTATAGAGTCTAGTGTAAATGTATTGGCTCTTCAGGCTCTATAGAGTCTAGTGTAAATGTATTGGTTCTTCAGGCTCTATAGAGTCTAGTGTAAATGTAGGTTATTCAGGCTCTATAGAGTCTAGTGTAAATGTATTGGTTATTCAGGCTCTATAGAGTCTAGTGTAAATGTATTGGTTCTTCAGGCTCTACAGAGTCTAGTGTAAATGTATTGTTTCTTCGGGCTCTATATAGTCTAGTGTAAATGTATTGGTTATTTAGGCTCAATAGAGTCTAGTGTAAATGTTTTGGTTACTCGGGCTCTATAGAATAATGTGTACATGTATTGCTTCTTCAGGCTCTATAGAGTCTAGTGTAAATGTTTTGGTTCTTCAGGCTCTATAGAGTCTGTTGTAAATGTATTGGTTATTTAGGCTCAATAGAGTCTAGTGTAAATGTTTTGGTTTCTCGGGTTCTATAGAATATTGTGTACATGTATTGCTTCTTCAGGCTCTATGGAGTCCAGTGTAAATGTATTGGTTATTCGGGCTCAATAGAATCTAGTGTAAATATATTTGTTCTTCGGGCTCTTCAGAGTATAGTCTAAATGTATTGGTTATTCAGGCTCTATAGAGTCTAGTCTAAATGTATTGGTTATTCAGGCTCTATAGAGTCTAGTGTAAATGTATTGATTCTTCAGGCTCTATAGAGTCTAGTGTAAATGTATTGGTTCTTCAGGCTCTATAGAGTCTAGTGTAAATGTATTGGTTCTTCAGGCTCTACAGAGTGTAGTGTAAATGTATTGGTTCTTCAGGCTCTATAGAGTCTAGTGTAAATGTATTGATTCTTCAGGCTCTATAGAGTCTAGTGTAAATGTATTGGTTCTTCGGGCTCTACAGAGTGTAGTGTAAATGTATTGATTCTTCATGCTCTATAGAGTCTAGTGTAAATGTATTGGTTCTTCAGGCTCTACAGAGTGTAGTGTAAATGTATTGATTCTTCAGGCTCTATAGAGTCTAGTGTAAATGTATTGGTTCTTCAGGCTCTACAGAGTGTAGTGTAAATGTATTGGTTCTTCAGGCTCTATAGAGTCTAGTGTAAATGTATTGGTTCTTCAGGCTCTACAGAGTGTAGTGTAAATGTATTGATTCTTCATGCTCTATAGAGTCTAGTGTAAATGTATTGGTTCTTCAGGCTCTATAGAGTCTAGTCTAAATGTATTGGTTATTCAGGCTCTATAGAGTCTAGTGTAAATGTATTGGTTATTCAGGCTCTATAGAGTCTAGTGTAAATGTATTGGTTCTTCAAGCTCTATAGAGTCTAGTGTAAATGTATTGGTTATTCAGGCTCTACAGAGTGTAGTGTAAATGTATTGGTTCTTCAGGCTCTATAGAGTCTAGTGTAAATGTATTGGTTCTTCAGGCTCTATAGAGTGTAGTGTAAATGTATTGGTTATTCAGGCTCTATAGAGTGTAAATGTATTGGTTATTCAGGCTCTGCAGAGTGTAGTGTAAATGTAGGTTCTTCAGGCTCTATCTCTTCACTAAGACTGGTGCACCTGTGAGTCTCTGTTGTTACAAAGCCTAGTTTATACTCTCATCCAGGGCTTGGCCAGGTGGATACCAATCCTTACAGTGATGATCAAAACAATTATCATGATACCAATCTGAGAACAGACGGTCTAACAGTTCCCTATCTAAAAGGAAATGGAACATGAAACGGCTTCAGCCCTCATCCAGTCGTAACACTCTACACATGAGCGATACAAACAGATGATACATGATGGTGTGATCCCCTTTCCATGGAGCAGACTCACGCTAACATGTCCTCCACTGTAACATAACGTCATATGTGTCATATATGTGAATCCATTCACACCTTCCTATCTTTTGTATCTACACGAACACGCTAACATTTCACTCATCCATCAGCACATCTACTGTGTGTAGATGGTAGTTTTAACAGGCTAACATCCATAGGTACTGTGCCATGACCATGCGTGTCCTGCTGGATGTATATAATCATTATGGTGGATGAGCAGACTCAGATGGTCCGCTTCTTATCTCTATGATTGGTGGAATTCAGCTTCAGCTGTTATTAGGCCTATATGCTTCGTAGCTGGTCTGTAGTTATTCAACCATACAGTATAGTCCAGGGGAATCAGTGCATAATGTCAATACATCAT
>NC_092122.1:11024042-11036542 GCF_045679555.1 Salvelinus alpinus
CTCCGTGTGTATTCACTAGATTAAAATTACCGCTCTATTAACTGTTAATACACAACACAAGATCTGATTTAATTAACATCAGATTTAATTGAGGCCCTTACAATTGCAGTTCAGATAGAAATGATTCCCGACCGCTATAATTAAACAAATGTAATGTAAATCCCCAAAAATGCCTTTTCAAAAACAGCTTGATGTGTATCCAAGGCAAATCACTTCATTGAAATAAGAAACAAAAAAATATGAATATTATTATTTGTTTCCATCGATTAATATTTCTGCCAGGTTTTGTGTGTGTTTGATGTGAATAATATACTGTAATTTAATTAAAGAGATAATAATGTAAAAAAATTATCAAATGAAAAAGTATTATTTTTCCTTATTTGAATTCCTTTAATGACAGAGTGTGTTCCATGTTGTTGTGAGGGGATTCTTAATGAGTAAATACCTTCACAAACCTTAAACTAGATTTATATCACAGAAAGAGAGATCATTCTCTAATTCAATCAAGTCGTAATCACACACACATTTCTCATTGCCTATTTATCTTTCTTTATTTACACATAAACCCAGATTCCCCATGCTACTCTAGCAGCTAGTCCTAGTACCCTCGCCTTTCTTCAAAAGTCTGTCCTGATTTCCATAAGCAGCATCTAGATGTGGCTTATTGAGTCGCTAAATTCTAATTGTATTAGATGGAGTATCTCAGAAACGCTGTCACCTGTGTTTATGGTTTGGATGATGTGCTGTTTCTTGTTTCTTGTTTGCGAGAGTTGATATTCTGTGTGCGTGTAGTGTGGTATCAGGATCAGAGCAGATAGCATCCTCTTATCGCTGTGTTATATTCTTTTCTATGGGACAATATTTTTGGCATTACCAATGTAATCTGGAGTATCTGCCTGGTTGTGTACTGCGTATGTGTGTGTGTGTGTGCGTGCGTGTGTGGTTACTCTGTTCAGCTTTGTGGCACTATGCTATACCAGACTGGGAGTGAAGCCGCACCACTCTCATAAGTACGCAGTGCCACCATGTGTTGGATGGTGATATTACAGGTCAGTGGTTATCTCTGGCCTTGATAAGGACTAAGAGAACTGTACTGGGAGAAGATGTAGACGACAAAGCAAGATTACCTTTAAGTTCACCGGTTGAGCTTATGTGTGTCTCTGCTTACATACCTGTCTCGCAACACGCAACCGCATGTTTGTGGTTGCGTGTTGGTGTACGTGCTTGGGTCCGTGTGTCTTGCGTGTGATTGTGTGTGTGTGTGTGTGTGTGTGTGTGTGTGTGTGTGTGTGTGTGTGTGTGTGTGTGTGTGTGTGTGTGTGTGTGTGTGTGTGTGTGTGTGTGTGTGTGTGTGTGTGTGTGTGTGTGTGTGTGTGTGTGTGTGTGTGTGTGTGTGTGTGTGTGTGTGTGTGTGTGTGCGTGTGTGTGCGTGCTGGGTGGGTGGGTGGGTGGTTGGGTGAGCTGTCGGGTGCCGAGGACAGGTCAGGTCCTGGGGAATGTGAGACAACCGAGAAAGCAGACAAAACATGTCATATCCCTATCATGTGAATAACTGCCTCTCAAATGTACAGTAATCTACTGTCCCATCAGCGGCAGAGACTGTACGATACAAAGACAGCCAGGCTGGCTGGAATAAAGCCTCTTTATGACATGTTGAAGGCTTGTTTATGTTTACACCTCTGATTTATATCAACGTTACAACACCACACTGTTGTGGAAAACTCAATCCAAAGATTAGGCAGGGACTAATTTAATGGTATAGTAGGATTTATTTGAATGCATACAAGCAGCTGCAAGGTAGATCCGTCTTGCAGTCAGGGAAGGAGCTCCAAAGAGTAAATGGTTACGTGTCCCTTATATTGTGGGAGATGATAATAGAATCATATTGTTACGCAACCGTTCTTTTATACAAGCAGCAGTTCCGGAACACAATGGCCTTGTCTTCGGGTGCAGACATAACCGGAGTCTAGGAAGTGCATCACAGTCCAACACAGAACAGAGTACGAACCTTGAGAAGTTACGACAGCTCACCCCAATTCTGCCACCGCAACACACACGCACATAAATAATCATGTTCACATACGTTCACTGCTGATGCTGTACACTGAGTGCACAAAAAATGACGTAGACTGCTCTTTCCATGACATAGACTGACCAGGTGAATCCAGGTGAAAGCTATGATCCCTTAATGATGTCACTTGTTAAATCCACTTCAATCAGTGTAGATCAGTGTTCTCCAACTGACGATCCGTGTGTGATTTTCTCTGAGCAAAAAAAAAGTTGAACACAAGACTGTAAAAACACCAGCAAATCAGCTCCAAGTAATTTTAATTCTGGAAATCTGTTCCAAAGTATTCCCATGCATAATAGAGACAGATAGAGTCTGTCATCATATACAAATGTAAGGAAGGTTTGAAATTATCCTGTTTTAGTTCAATATTATATCCGTTTGAGTTTCTTGTGGTCGATTTGTAGTTTGCTAATGATTTGTAATTATGTTGACCATCCGCTCAAGAAGAAAACTGTCCCGCGGCTGGATCTAGTTGATGATCTCTGTGTAGATGAAGAGGAGGAGACTGGTTATAGAAATTGTTTTAAGCCTTGAGACAATTGAGACATGGATTGTGTATATGTGCCATTCAGTGGGTAAATGTGTAAGAGAAAAGATTTTAGTGCCTATTAACAGGGTATGTTAGAAGGTGCCAGGTGCAGCGGTTTGTGTCAAGAACCGCTGTTGGGTTTTTCACACTTAACATTTTCCTGTGTGTATCAAGAATGGTACACCACCCAAAGAACATCCAGCCAACTTGACACAACTTTGGGAAGCATTGGAGTCAACATGTGCCAGCATCCCTGTAGAATGCATTCGACACCTTGTAGAGTACATGCCTTGACGAATTGAGGCTGTCTGAGGGCAAACGGAGATGCAACTCCTAATGTTCCTAATGTTTTGTACAATCAGTGTACATGTTGTGTTTGTGCATGTGTGAGCTTACATCCGTGTGTGTGTGTGTCTGAGTTGTAGCTGTGTGCCTGCATGTCTGTGTTTGTGCGTCTGTGAGCCCTGACTGGGCAGGCAGGTTACCTACCTCCTGGCGCCAGCGGGGATGAAGGCTTCACGCTTGGGCTGAGATTACCTGTGCGGGCGCCCTGTGTGGTGTGTTTATGAAGCATCCCTTTTTTGTTCCCATTTCCCCCTCAGCTTGCGTCTTTTAGGACAGTCCATGTACCCGGGGAGGAAGGGCTGCAGCGGGCCAAGTAAAGGCGCGGGGGGGGGGGGGGGGTGTCATCACGCACACCTCGCTTCGCCGTAAACCCCTCACCTGGTGGTGACCCGCCTGTGGGTGTTTTCACCTGGTTATCACCGTGACGATAAAGCCCCGCGCCACGACAGAGGAATGAAAACAGTTTTAGAGAGGCCAGACAGACAGGAGTCAGAGACGTAGCCTACCGCATCACGAGGACATACCGGCATGAGGCTAAACACACTCCACCCCACCCTGCTCTCATCTAGAAACACTCACAACGCCTTAGTATCACTCAGGTCTCCAAAACATATCACTCTCTTTCCTATCTAGCTATCTTAGACGAGTGCCACACACCCACCCACACACATCCAGCCCAGGACATTCAGTCTCTAACTTGCCCCACTGTTTACATGGTAGCAGTGTTCAGCTGGAACAGTCAACTATTCCAGGCATGTGCTACATTCAAGTGTGGGACCATAGTGGCCTGCCTGGTGAGTGTCAGTTGTGTGTGTAACGACCGTGTAGTGTGTGAGTGACATTAGTCAAGAGGCTTTCAATTGGTGTGACTGGGATGGTGTTGGATTGACTCCACGCAACAGCATTTGGCAGCTTGTGGGGGATCTTTGTCTCTTTAAGAGTAAAAAAAAATAAGTATGTGAAAACATTCAGTTGGAATGCGACAGTTGTATTTAAACAGGGTCATTGCAGAGAGGTGTACCACTAGTCGAATCTAGACTGTGCCCAAATCCCCCCAATCCTTGACTTACCCTCCATATCAAACCTACCACTTCCTCATCCATGTCTCCATACCCCCACTCTCTTCTTTCCCTCTCTCTGCCACAGGCCCCAAAGCCCCAAGACGCTGGTTAAATTACCCATCATGCCCTTGACCTTGGAGGTCACCCAGCATTGCAGGATGAAGCTTTGGGTGCCCAGGGAGGCAGAGAGAGAGTGAGAGAGAGAGGAAGGGTGGCAGAGAAAGGGGGGATGGTTGAGAGAGTGAGGGGGAGAGAGAGTGAGGGAAAGGAGGAGAGGTGGAGAGATAGCGAGGGAGCGAGGGAGGGAGGGATGGAGAGAGAGAGAGATGGAGGGAGAGGGATAGAGTGAATGAGAGAGTGAGAGAGTGAAGGCCTCAGCCTCAGCCCTGGCTGCTCTCTCTTATCTCTCCCGCTTGGTGGAGTTTTAAATTATTCATTCCCTGCTGCTCCCGCCGACTTACACATCTCCATCACACGGCTGCCCGCATCCGCCCGGGGAATAGGCGGTCGCCACGGCAACCTTATCGCAGATCGCAGATTTCGGCTCCAGAAATGAAATAAAAGAGGAAATTGGCTGTATTAGCATAAGAGGAGTCAGCCTGGAGTTGAATACACACATCACCCCCAAAGCACGTACAGCCCCCCTCCATCTTTCCCTCCTCCTTATCCCCCCATTCCTTATCAGCACTGTCTGATCGCTGCTCTCCTTTTCTTTTTTTATTCCTGCTTCCCGCTCCCTCACTCTTTGTTCCTGCCCGCGCTGAGGGAAGAATGGAAGCAGGGGCTGATGGGTAGAAAATAGATGTGGTAGTGGCAACCTCTGACCTTTTCAGAAAGAGTAAACAATGAGCAATAACCTGGGAGACGTGACTCAGCTGTCGTCGGGGGCGACAGACTGACAGCCCGCTTTATTTCCTGTCCAATAGGACCTTTTCTCCCCATCGTGTTTTTTTAACAAATGTTATTATTGCCGTGTTTAATTCCTTTCTGTTAACGTTTCACCTGGTCTTTTGAGACCTGATATCCCTATTTCTTTGAGCGGGGGACTGACTGTGACCTTAAAGAAAAGGTGTGAAATGTTTGTTTGGCTTTCTGATGACTGTGTAACTATATGTAACTTGTTGGCTGTATTCACAAGTCAGTCTAAGGCAATGAGTCCTTTATAGGCCCTTCAGTCCCCATTACCACCCTCTGTCAATACATATCTTAAAGGCATCAAACCCCCTCCATCACTGTACAACCACAAAGACCAGGACACAATGCAGACTCTTTAGAGCAGAGCCGTAAATGTGTTTTCTCCTTAGCACCTATTCTCACTCCACAAGTGGTCCCCGATTCTCTCCCTCCCTCTCCTCTGCTCCCCCTTTCTCTCGCCTCTCTCCCCTAATTGAAGTTAAACAGCTGAGAAATGGTCTTCATGCCTCCCCAGATGGTTTTAAATGTAGACATTCTCTCTCACTTAGATTGACACGTCCCTGGGGAGGTGTGTGTGTGTGTCTGTTATGGAAATGATTTCCCCACTCACTCACACATATTTTGTCAATCAGAGCAGCATGGGGTCCCTGTGGGACAATAATACCAATGCCAATTATCATCATTGTCATCATTACGGAAACTTTATTGTATTGTTTCTCTGTTTCTCTGTATGTTCCCCAATGACTACCAAGGCATAGGTGTATCTGAATGAATGATTTAATGATGGTTACGAATGAATGAATTTTGAACTCTCTTTAAAGTGATGCTCCAGAACGTCAGTTGAAATTCAGCCAGTAGTTTTGAAAGTGGTGCTCACGAGCAAAAACGGGACCCTGTTTTTTTGGCGTACTTTTATTCTGATTGATTGGATGTTCTGGTCCTGAGGCTTCAGTGTGTTAGTAGAACAGGTTTGTGAACTCAGCCCCAGGACCAGCTGGATGAGGGGACGGAGGCTTCAGTGTGTTAGTAGAACAGGTTTGTGAACTCAGCCCCAGGACCAGCTGGATGAGGGGACTGAGGCTCCAGTGTGTTAGTAGAACAGGTTTGTGAACTCAGCCCCAGGACCAGCTGGATGAGGGGACTGAGGCTTCAGTGTGTTAGTAGAACAGGTTTATGAACTCAGCCCCAGGACCAGCTGGATGAGGGGACTGAGGCTTCAGTGTGTTAGTAGAACAGGTTTGTGAACTCAGCCCCAGGACCAGCTGGATGAGGGGACTGAGGCTTCAGTGTGTTAGTAGAACAGGTTTATGAACTCAGCCCCAGGACCAGCTGGATGAGGGGACTGAGGCTTCAGTGTGTTAGTAGAACAGGTTTGTGAACTCAGCCCCAGGACCAGCTGGATGAGGGGACTGAGGCTTCAGTGTGTTAGTAGAACAGGTTTATGAACTCAGCCCCAGGACCAGCTGGATGAGGGGACTGAGGCTTCAGTGTGTTAGTAGAACAGGTTTGTGAACTCAGCCCCAGGACCAGCTGGATGAGGGGACTGAGGCTTCAGTGTGTTAGTAGAACAGGTTTGTGAACTCAGCCCCAGGACCAGCTGGATGAGGGGACTGAGGCTTCAGTGTGTTAGTAGAACAGGTTTGTGAACTCAGCCCCAGGACCAGCTGGATGAGGGGACTGAGGCTTCAGTGTGTTAGTAGAACAGGTTTATGAACTCAGCCCCAGGACCAGCTGGATGAGGGGACTGAGGCTTCAGTGTGTTAGTAGAACAGGTTTGTGAACTCAGCCCCAGGACCAGCTGGATGAGGGGACTGAGGCTTCAGTGTGTTAGTAGAACAGGTTTGTGAACTCAGCCCCAGGACCAGCTGGATGAGGGGACTGAGGCTTCAGTGTGTTAGTAGAACAGGTTTGTGAACTCAGCCCCAGGACCAGCTGGATGAGGGGACTGAGGCTTCAGTGTGTTAGTAGAACAGGTTTATGAACTCAGCCCCAGGATCAGCTGGATGAGGGGACTGAGGCTTCAGTGTGTTAGTAGAACAGGTTTGTGAACTCAGCCCCAGGATCAGCTGGATGAGGGGACTGAGGCTTCAGTGTGTTAGTAGAACAGGTTTGTGAACTCAGCCCCGGGACCAGCTGGATGAGGGGACTCTTTTCTTTGCTCAGCTCTTGGCATTGCAGGGCTTGGTAATGATATGAGAGGGGGTCACTGTATTTTAGATGTTTCCAAAACTGAATTGCTCTTTTTTTAAAGAATGTATTATTTATTTATTATTATTATTATTAGCCTAATTCTGCTCTGCATGCATTGTTTGCAGTTTTCCTCTGGACATGTAGGATAATCTTATAGAACTCTGCATGCAGGGTTTCAATGGGGTGTTTGTCCCATTTGATGAAATCTTGTTTTGCAAGTGGACCCCACACCTCGCTGCCATAAAGTGCAATTGGTTCAATGACACATTCAATTAGTTTTAGCCAAATTTTAATAGGCATTTCAATTTGATTTAGTTTTTTAATGGCGTCTCTCTCTCTCTCTCTCTCTTACAGTCTAGGCTCCTCTCCCTTGGCTTTCCTCATTGCTCTCTTCTCGTCCTTCCCTGTCCCTTTTTCTCCACTACCCATCTCCCTCTCTGCTCTGATGTTTCTCTGGATGAGTTCAGTCTTTAATCTGGACCTGGAGAGTCATCAGAAACCTGGAGGGCCCAGACCAGATCAAACTTACTCCTGACCCAGTCTAGACTAGGCCAGCTCTCCCACTGGACCTCTCCCATGCCCCAAACACCCACTCCCCTCCCTCACACTCACCCTATACTGCCACCTTGTGGCCCCCAGGGCATGTAAACCCTGTTGTCTTGGTTTGAGAGAGTCCTCCTACTCCTTTAGGAGCAGTGCCGATAACTCTCTAGGGATGGTGGTTGGTCTATGAGGAGGAAGGTGATAACTAGACGCTCTGCAGTTCTGACCCAGACCAGACACTCCACCCCTCAGTGTCCTTGTCCTTTCACAGGGCCTCATCCAGTCTCCCTTTATAGGGGTTTCTCTCAGCTCTTCCTGTCCCCATGACACTGTCTGTCACTGTCCTCTCAGCCAAACCATGGCTAGTTTCTGGGCCCCTGTTGTATGTCCCCATAGAGGATCAGGAGGAGAGGAGATGTAGATAGACAGATTCAGACACTGAGACCCAGACAGTTGTGGGTGTAGTAGTGGGTGGGTTATTCTATCTACACTATCTATAGCCCCATGGGGTCAGAATTGAAGTAAACTCCAAAGCAGCTCACTTATTATACTAATGGCACTCTAACACAACTTTAATGTCTGGTATCTACGTGTTCACATAGAAAACTAGGAATAATGGCCAAAAGGCCAAAGGTCATTTTTCATACATCCTCGAACCTCTCTGCAGGCTTCAGCTCAGTGTGAGAACAGGCCTTAGGCCGTGTTCATCTGCTTATTTCTCTGGCTATGCTGTAAGATGTGATCTTAGTGACATTGTGCAAAGTCGATTCCCCAATTCTAAATAACACTCTATTTGCAGCAGTTTATTCTAAAGAATTTTCAATGAACTTCTTTCCCTTCTCCCCTTTCATCTATTCATCTACATTTATTACAAGTGCCTTAATGTCAGAACAATTCCCTTCTTGTTTCAGGGCCACTATCTCCTCGAGGGGCTCTGGTTGTCCTAACATTTTAATTCCCCATGCTTCCCCACGGTGACGTCAGCGCCGTTGGTTTGTCAAGCTGTTAATCTGGTTAGATGATGAATACTTGGTAACAGTAGGAGAGCGGCCTGAAACGGTCCAGCCAGCCAGGCATCTATCCTGCAGTTTACTCTACTCGTTGGTGGTCCAGAGGATTTTTTAACTAAAGCTTCTCTCTCTGTTTGATTGTACAGCTTGGTTGGTAAATGGTTGGAGGCTGATCGCAGCCTACGTGTGATTTCACATGGGGCTAAAGAGACGCTCAGTGCCTGTAGCTCTGTCCCACCCACACACAGTCTGCTCTGCAAACAGATCCACCACTCACTCACACTCACAATCGGGTGTGTAGGTTTGCTGTGAACCGCCTGTGGTGATGGAGGGAGCAGGGAGGGGTGAGTGTGTGTTTGTGTTTATTGTGTTTGTGTTTGTGCGTGTGGCTCGGTGTGTGTTAGTCCCAAGACCACACATCCAGGAAGGTTCTCTCTCTCTCTCACACACACACACACACACACACACACACACACACACACACACACACACACACACACACACACACACACACACACACACACACACACACACACACACACACACACACACACACACACACACACACACACACACACACACACACACACACACACACACACACACACACCGTGGCAGGCGGCTCTAGCTACCCCTCCTGTAATGTTAACTGACAGGGTGAGACAGGAGACAATGATGATCCTGCACCGTCCAAAACCGGACCTCTCCCTCTCCCTCTCCCTCTCCCTCTCCCTCTCCCTCTCCCTCTCCCTCTCCCTCTCCCTCTCCCTCTCCCTCTCCCTCTCCTCCACCTCTCCTTCCCTTTTGCTCTTGTCAAGCCCTTGTTCCTGTCCCTTGCCCTGGTGTCTGAGACCAGATAACCACAGCAGGGACCAGAGAGGGTCTGGGGGAACGAATCCCAGAGGTGGAGGGTTTTGGATGCAGACGCTGTCTTTCTGGTGAGGAGCACGGGTGCAAAGGGGCTGATACCCCACTTGATTGTGGGTAGTGGTATCACACTCTTTCCTGCGCCCTCGGGGGCGAGGCGGAAGATGCTGTCTCTCGTGTTCGGTCAGACCAGCGTCTCCGTGTTGGTCATAGGAGATTTAGAGAGCGGGCTGAGGAGCTGTGAGTGGTACCATTGCGTGTTAGAGCCTGGCATCCCAAGATGGCAGCCACCGTGTCGTCATGTTTGGACAAGTGTTTGTTTGCAGTGGGATGGCGACATGGACATTTTAACAAAGGGGATTTAAAACGAGTTGTCGAACACAACAACTCCAGCCCCATATTTGATGAAGCTACAGTATGCCACAAGGAGAAAGAGGTCCTCTGACAGTGTGAGTTTAGTTTTCATGTGGCATTGTAGAGCCACAATGGACCCAGGAGGATGCCATGTTTCTTTTTAAGTATATTCTCATAGCTGTTTAAAAACTTTATTTTCATAGTAAGGAAATGAGGTGGGAAGTGGGAGAAACAACGGATGCAGGGATTGAACACTGGTCTCCAGTGGGGAGTTGGACAGGTGACGTTCCGGGGAGTGTTACCACTAAACCACAGCTCTGCACGAAAACACATGTTTCTTTACCATACGTGCATTCAAGCCCCTAAAAACATGATACGTTTGATTTGATTCGTATTAAAACATGACGTGTCGATGAGAACTGGACTTCTGATAGGCCGGTAGTCTGACGTTTTCATGTCATATCTCAACCTCTAAACGTCCTCTCAGCAAAACATGGTGTAAAATAGATAGCCAATACAAGAGACATGTAAATAGAAATACGTACGTGTGTGCGTGCGTGCGTGCGTGCGTGCGTGTGTGTAGCGGAGGGAGAAGAAAGCAGGCCCATAAATCCTAGTGCTATCAGTGGTCCAGTCTCAACCACCCTCGTGTTCCTTTATTGAGTGTTATTGTAGCCAGACAGACCCCGAGATGATATTTCCTGGTCCCAAATCAAGATCAGAGACAGGGGGGAGGCAGGGGGAGGATGGAAGGAAAAAATGAGCGATGGAGGATGAGGAAGAAGGGATGAGGGTTGGAGGGTTGGGGGTGGTGGATTTAGGCACAGAGACCATTTCAAAGAAAAGGAGAAAGGGAAGGATTTAAGGAATTTCTGTTAGGGAATACATAATGGGAATCCAGGGGGTGTGAGGAGAGGTGGGAGATGGGACACTGGGGTCATCCCACTGGGGTGTATGAAGCAAAACGTCTATGGTCTCGGAAAGTAGATGTGGATGACTAAATCAGTATGTTGGAAGAAGGAGGAGTGAGAAAATAATTTTTTTGACAATAAAAACATTATATTCAGAATTTGTGTCACGGGTCAGCTTCAGCTTTAAAGTCACAACCCACAAGAGTCAACAAATAAAATAACCAGTGATGATGTTGATGATAATGTATTAAAACAATGAGTGGGAATCAAGGGGGTGGAAAAATTAATACAACTAGAGTGAAATCATTCTTACACCCCCTGGAATGATTAAGATAATGTTACACTATATACTTATAAAATAATAGGCCAACGTGGGAGCTGAGTACATGTTCTGTTTCTGCTGTACATACAGGACATAAGTGTTTGCTTTGGTTAAAACCCCTAGTGTATTTTGCTAAGCTTTTGTTCGTCCTATGCTATATTCTTACTGTAATTGTATTTGTGTATATAGTATGTATGTGAGCCCTTCATGCTTTGTGTGAGAGGTGTGTACAGTATGTATTTTTCTCAACTGAATTTGCTCAACTCCTGTGTCCTCTCTCCTCCGTCCTCTCTCCTCCGTCCTCTCTCTCCTCCGTCCTCTCTCCTCCGTCCTCTCTCTCCTCCGTCCTCTCTCTCCTCCGTCCTCTCTCTCCTCCGTCCTCTCTCTCCTCCGTCCTCTCTCTCCTCCGTCCTCTCTCCTCCGTCCTCTCTCTCCTCCGTCCTCTCTCTCCTCCGTCCTCTCTCTCCTCCGTCCTCTTTCTCCTCCGTCCTCTCTCCTCCGTCCTCTCTCTCCTCCGTCCTCTCTCTCCTCCGTCCTCTCTCCTCCGTCCTCTCTCTCCTCCGTCCTCTCTCTCCTCCGTCCTCTCTCCTCCGTCCTCTCTCTCCTCCGTCCTCTCTCTCCTCCGTCCTCTCTCCTCCGTCCTCTCTCTCCCGTCCTCTCTCTCCTCCGTCCTCTCTCTCCTCCGTCCTCTCTCCTCCGTCCTCTCTCTCCTCCGTCCTCTCTCTCCTCCGTCCTCTCTCCTCCGTCCTCTCTCTCCTCCGTCCTCTCTCTCCTCCGTCCTCTCTCCTCCGTCCTCTCTCTCCTCCGTCCTCTCTCGCCTCCTTTTGAAAAAGGTCAAAGGTAATCGAGGCGGTGAGGAGAAGGAACGTGGACGAAAATGAGCTTGTATGAAATTAGACTCTTCTACACTCGCGCATCAGGCAAATGAAGTTTACAGGGGTGGATCCCAAAATAAATTACATTTACAGGGGTGGATCCCAAAACAAATTACATTTACAGGGGTGGATCCCAAAACAAATGGAGTTTACAGGGGTGGATCCCAAAACAAATGAAGTTTACAGGGGTGGATCCCAAAACAAATGAAGTTTACAGGGGTGGATCCCAAAACAAATGAAGTTTACAGGGGTGGATCCCAAAACAAATGAAGTTTACAAGGGTGGATCCCAAAACAAATTAAGTTTACAAGGGTGGATCC
Source organism: Salvelinus alpinus (assembly GCF_045679555.1). Classification (NCBI taxonomy): domain Eukaryota; kingdom Metazoa; phylum Chordata; class Actinopteri; order Salmoniformes; family Salmonidae; genus Salvelinus; species Salvelinus alpinus. Next base: position 11,036,356 of record NC_092122.1, read on the forward strand.
CAAAACAAATGACGTTTACAGGGGTGGATCCCAAAACAAATGAAGTTTACAGGGGTGGATCCCAAAACAAATTACGTTTACAAGGGTGGATCCCAAAACAAATGAAGTTTACAAGGGTGGATCCCAAAACAAATTAAGTTTACAAGGGTGGATCCCAAAACAAATGAAGTTTACAGGGGTGGATCCC
>NC_092122.1:11041542-11066542 GCF_045679555.1 Salvelinus alpinus
CCCCCTGCATTCGCTCCTTCTCTCTCTTGTGCTCTTTTGCACCTTCTTTCGCTCGTGCTCGAGTGCCTATGTTTCTCTCTCTCTCTCTCTCTCTCTCTCTCTCTCTCTCTCTCTCTCTCGCTCCCTCTCTGTTTCTCGCTCTCTTTCTCTTTCTCCGCACCCTCCCCGTTTGTATCAAATTCCCTCTCTTCTTCCTCATACTCTCTCCATCTCTCTTTCATTCTGTCTATCCTTGGAGTAAATCTTTCTCTTTGTCTTGGGTGTGTGTTGGTTTGCTTGTGTTGCGGTTCCGTGAATGTATGCTCACAGTGTGCCCACAGGGGCCATGGGTCGACCAGTGTGATGAGATGGTGGTGTGTACAAGAGATAGCAGAGGAATGGAGGAGAGAGAGAGAGAGAGGGATAACAGATAGCAGAGGAATGGAGGAGAGCGAGAGAGAGAGGGATAACAGATAGCAGAGAAATGGAGGAGAGTGAGAGAGAGAGGGATAACAGATAGCAGAGGAATGGAGGAGAGAGAGAGGGATAAGAGACATCAGAGGAATGGAGGAGAGAGAGAGGGATAAGAGACAGCTGAGAAATGGAGGAGAGAGAGGAATAAGAGACAGCTGAGAAAAGGAGGAGAGAGAGGGATAAGAGACAGCTGAGAAATGGAGGAGAGAGAGAGGGATAAGAGACAGCTGAGAAAGGGAGGAGAGAGAGGGATAAGAGACAGCTGAGAAATGGAGGAGAGAGAGAGGGATAAGAGACAGCTGAGAAATGGAGGAGAGAGAGAGGGATAAGAGACAGCTGAGAAAGGGAGGAGAGAGAGAGGGATAAGAGACAGCTGAGAAAGGGAGGAGAGAGAGGGATAAGAGACAGCTGAGAAATGGAGGAGAGAGAGGGATAAGAGACAGCTGAGAAATGGAGGAGAGAGAGGGATAAGAGACAGCTGAGAAAGGGAGGAGAGAGAGAGGGATAAGAGACAGCTGAGAAATGGAAGAGAGAGAGGGATAAGAGACAGCTGGGAAAGGGAGGAGAGAGAGAGGGATAAGAGACAGCTGAGAAATGGAGGAGAGAGAGAGAGGAATAAGAGACAGCTGAGAAAGGGAGGAGAGAGAGAGGGATAAGAGACAGCTGAGAAAGGGAGGAGAGAGAGAGGGATAAGAGACAGCTGAGAAAGGGAGGAGAGAGAGAGGAATAAGAGACAGCTGAGAAAGGGAGGAGGGAGAGAGGGATAAGAGACATCTGAGAAAGGGAGGAGAGAGAGAGGGATAAGAGACAGCTGAGAAATGGAGGAGAGAGAGGGATAAGAGACAGCTGAGAAAGGGAGGAGAGAGAGAGGGATAAGAGACAGCTGAGAAAGGGAGGAGAGAGAGAGAGGGATAAGAGACAGCTGAGAAATGGAGGAGAGAGAGAGAGGGATAAGAGACAGCTGAGAAATGGAAGAGAGAGAGGGATAAGAGACAGCTGAGAAAGGGGGGAGAGAGAGAGGGATAAGAGACAGCTGAGAAATGGAGGAGAGAGAGAGAGGAATAAGAGACAGCTGAGAAAGGGAGGAGAGAGAGAGGGATAAGAGACAGCTGAGAAATGGAAGAGAGAGAGGGATAAGAGACAGCTGAGAAAGGGAGGAGATAGAGAGGGATAAGAGACAGCTGAGAAAGGGAGGAGAGAGAGAGGGATAAGAGACAGCTGAGAAAGGGAGGAGAGAGAGAGGGATAAGAGACAGCTGAGAAATGGAGGAGAGCGAGGGATAAGAGACAGCTGAGAAAGGGAGGAGAGAGAGAGGGATAAGAGACAGCTGAGAAAGGGAGGAGAGAGAGAGGGATAAGAGACAGCTGAGAAATGGAGGAGAGAGAGGGATAAGAGACAGCTGAGAAAGGGAGGAGAGAGAGAGGGATAAGAGACAGCTGAGAAAGGGAGGAGAGAGAGAGAGGGATAAGAGACAGCTGAGAAATGGAGGAGAGAGAGAGAGGGATAAGAGACAGCTGAGAAAGGGAGGAGAGAGAGGGATAAGAGACAGCTGAGAAAGGGAGGAGAGAGAGAGAGGGATAAGAGACAGCTGAGAAATGGAGGAGAGCGAGAGAGGGATAAGAGACAGCTGAGAAATGGAGGAGAGAGAGAGGGATAAGAGACAGCTGAGAAAGGGAGGAGAGAGAGAGAGGGATAAGAGACAGCTGAGAAATGGAGGAGAGAGAGAGAGGGATAAGAGACAGCTGAGAAATGGAGGAGAGAGAGGGATAAGAGACAGCTGAGAAATGGAGGAGAGAGAGAGAGGGATAAGAGACAGCTGAGAAATGGAAGAGAGAGAGGGCTAGAAGAGATGAGGGGGCTAATGCTAGAGAGAAGTGGTTGTATTGCATTGGAAGAATTGTCTCCTGTCAAAATGGTTCATCATGTTGCCGTCGTCATCTTCATCGCCGTCTTCATCATCCGTTCAAACACAGGTCACCTTCTAGGGCCCATTTGCTCAATGCCAAGTCCAGACCTAATGTGAAGGCCAAAGAGACATCTTCATACTGTACAATCACCATGTGCTACACTAGCAGAAGGAAACACAACACCCTTAACAGTCTGTCAGCAGAAACAATATTTCTCTCTTTTCCCTCCATATTAAATGTTATTTCATCACCGTGTCTGTTAGGTTGCATGAAGGAGCACTTTAAACATGTCCTGCCCTCTACAGCACTCTTAAGCACACAGATATAATGTCATTGTCAGGAGGTCTGTGGCAGCTGAATCAATAAGCAGTAATTCCTGTAGTGAGGGCCGAGGGCCCTAGCTAGCGTCCAGGCTCAGCTCTGCTCTGCCCTGCCTGTCCCCCCGATCTAGGATGTCCTCTAATGGACCAGGCTAGATCTAATCACAGCAGTAATTGAAATTTACTTTGAAGCTTTCAATCCAGTGGAATATTTACGAGGAAAACGAGGAAGAGAAGGTGAAACTCAATCTACTGGTCTGGCCCCACTCAGACCTGATCTGATCTGCAGCTAACACTGGTCAATAATAGATGAGATGGGTTTCATCTTTTTTTTAAATCTTTCTTCTGTTTGTGCTTTTGTTTCCATTTTCCATAAACATGTTTATCACTTATCTTACTTAATTCCAAATGAGTTATGAAAACAATATATGAAACATACAGTATTCATTAAAGAGATTGGTTTGTGGTATTCACTAGTCCAGGAAAAGCTGATTGAAATTCTCTTTCAATTGTGCATCAGGTGTGGGAAGGACATCTCCAGACTGGAGATGATGGAGACCGAGAGAGACCAAGATGGAGACCGAGAGAGACCAAGATGGAGACCAAGATGGAGACCGAGAGAGACCAAGATGGAGACCGAGAGAGACCAAGATGGAGACCGAGAGAGACCAAGATGGAGACCGAGAGAGACCAAGATGGAGACCGAGAGAGACCAAGATGGAGACCGAGAGAGACCAATATGGAGACTGAGAGAGACCAATATGGAGACCGAGAGAGACCAAGATGGAGACCGAGAGAGACCAAGATGGAGACTGAGAGAGACCAATATGGAGCCCGAGAGAGACCAAGATAGAGACTGAGAGAGACCAAGATGGAGACCGAGAGAGACCAAGATGGAGACCGAGAGAGACCAAGATGGAGACCGAGAGAGACCAAGATGGAGACCGAGAGAGACCAAGATGGAGACCGAGAGAGACCAAGATGGAGACCAAGAGAGACCAAGATGGAGACCGAGAGAGACCAAGATGGAGACCAAGATGGAGACTGAGAGAGACCAAGATAGAGACCGAGAGAGACCAAGATGGAGACCGAGAGAGACCAAGATGGAGACCGAGAGAGACCAAGATGGAGACCGAGAGAGACCAAGATGGAGACCGAGAGAGACCAAGATGGAGACCGAGAGAGACCAAGATGGAGACCGAGAGAGACCAAGATGGAGACTGAGAGAGACCAAGATGGAGACCGAGAGAGACCAAGATGGAGACCGAGAGAGACCAAGATGGAGACCGAGAGAGACCAAGATGGAGACCGAGAGAGACCAAGATGGAGACTGAGAGAGACCAAGATGGAGACCGAGAGAGACCAAGATGGAGACCGAGAGAGACCAAGATGGAGACCGAGAGAGACCAAGATGGAGACCGAGAGAGACCAAGATGGAGACCAAGTAATGGTGATGAAGCAGTAAGGTGGTGGAAAGTGATGCAACATGTCTACTGTTGATTGTATGGATGTGTGCAATGTCTATGTAGGGATTGTTGCTGTGTTGTGATAGTGTTGTGTAGTGGTTGTTGTGTGGTTGTGATAGTGTTGTGTAGTGGTTGTTGTGTGGTTGTGATAGTGTTGTGTAGTGGTTTTTGTTGTGATTGTGTTGTGCAGTGTGGTGGTTGTTGTGTGGTTGTTATAGTGTTATGTAGTGGTTGATGTGTGGTTGTGATAGTGTTGTGTAGGTGTTGTTGTGTGGTTGTGATAGTGTTGTGTAGTGGTTGTTGTGTGGTTGTGATAGTGTTGTGTAGTGGTTGTGTTGTGTTGTGCAGTGTAGTGGTTGTTGTGTGGTTGTGATAGTGTTGTGTAGTGGTTGTTGTGCGGTTGTGATAGTGTTGTGTAGTGGTTGTGATAGTGTTGTTGTGTGGTTGTTGTGTGGTTGTGATAGTGTTGTGTAGTGGTTGTTGTGTGTTTGTGATAGTGTTGTGTAGTGGTTGTTGTGTGGTTGTGATAGTGTTGTGTGGTTGTGATAGTGTTGTGTAGTGGTTGTGATAGTGTGGTTGTGATAGTGTTGTGTAGTGGTTGTTGTGTGGTTGTGCTAGTGTTGTGTCGTGGTTGTTGTGTGGTTGTGATAGTGTTGTGTAGTGGTTGTTGTGTGGTTGTGATAGTGTTGTCGTGTGGTTGTTGTGTGGTTGTGATAGTGTTGTTGTGTGGTTGTTGTGTGGTTGTGATAGTGCTGTGTAGTGGTTGTTGTGTGGTTGTGATAGTGTTGTGTAGTGGTTGATGTGTGGTTGTGATAGTGTTGTGTAGGTGTTGTTGTGTGGTTGTGATAGTGTTGTGTAGTGGTTGTTGTGTGGTTGTGATAGTGTTGTGTAGTGGTTGTGTTGTGTTGTGCAGTGTAGTGGTTGTTGTGTGGTTGTGATAGTGTTGTGTAGTGGTTGTTGTGTGGTTGTGATAGTGTTGTGTAGTGGTTGTTGTGCGGTTGTGATAGTGTTGTGTAGTGGTTGTGATAGTGTTGTTGTGTGGTTGTTGTGTGGTTGTGATAGTGTTGTGTAGCGGTTGTTGTGTGGTTGTGATAGTGTTGTGTTGTGGTTGTTTTGTGGTTGTGATAGTGTTGTGTAGTGGTTGTTGTGTGGTTGTGATAGTGTTGTGTCGTGTCGTGGTTGTTGTGTGGTTGTGATAATGTTGTGTCGTGGATGTTGTGTGGTTGTGATAGTGTTGTGTAGTGGTTATTGTGTGGTTGTGATAGTGTTGTGTAGTGGTTGTTGTGTGGTTGTGATAGTGTTGGCGTGATTCCTGGCAGTGGCTCTCTGATTGATAAAGCTGACTGTGGAGGGGCAGCGTGAGATGAAGAGCAGTCTGATAGCAGAGAGCTAGATACTCTGAGATTCACTGTGTGTCAGATACTGATAACACAGAGAGCGGGAGAGAGAGAGAGCGGGAGAGAGGGGGAGAGAGAAAGAGAGAGAAGGATTGGGGGGGAAAGGAATCGAGAGAGTGTCAGATTGGAATGGGAAGAAGGGGGTGACCAATTTCTTATTTCATCCCAGGCATAAACACTCTACTCTGAGTCCCTCAGACACTGGCCTCACACAGACAAGGGACAAGCTTCATCATCCTCCTCACTACATGGTTTTTCACCCCTCTCTCTCTCTCTCTCTCTCTCTCTCTCTCTCTCTCTCTCTCTCTCTCTCTCTCTCTCTCTCTCTCTCTCTCTCTCTCAAATTCAAATTCAAATTCAAGCTGCTTTATTGGCATGAAAAACATTGTGTCAATATTGCCAAAGCAACAATGTATACAATATACATTGTAATACAATTAAAACAATGACAAATAATAATATAGAATGGCAGTAAATAATAATAGAAAATTAAATATAAAAAATAGTAACAATAAAATGGTAACAGTCAATAGTCGAATGTATTGTATGGTGTAATGCACCACTACCACCACCACTATCATTAAACTGCTATCATTACCATTACCACCCATACCATTACTATTTGGAATGATAAACAACAATAATAATACTAATAACAATAACAGTAATAACAATAACAGTCATAATAAGTAAGTTACTGCTTACTATGCAGATGTTATTATTCAGTGTCCCTCAGGCTATGGCAGGCAAATACATATTTGGCTGCAAGAGGAGCCATTGCTCCTTCGCCCATGAGTATTTTTAGTTTTTCCTCTGGGTTTAATAAGTTAAAATTTGGAATAAATGTAGTCATTTCTGTGAATAATGAATCTCTTGGTGAGGAATATTTATCACAGTAAAGGAGAAAGTGCATCTCTGTTTCTACCTCCCCTGTCGTGCAGTGACCACATACACGCTCCTCTTTGGGTAGCCATGTCTTTTTATGTCTGCCGGTTTCTATTGCCAATCGGTGGTCACTCAGCCTGTACTTGGTAAGGATCTGTCTCTGCTTCGAATCTCTGACAGAGTAGAGATATTCAGCCAATTCATATTCTCTGTTTAGGGTCAGATAGCAATTTAGTCGGCTTTGGGATTTTGTTTCGTTTTTCCAATGTTGTAAATATGAGTCCTTTGATTGGTTCATGATTTTGTTTATTGGAATTCTTTCTTTTGAAGCAGTGCCGGTGTCAGCTTGGTTGGTTAGGTCCAACACCAGCTGACTGAGAGGGCTCGTTTCTGGGCTCAGTTCTTGGGTTTGAAGTGCTTTAAATTGCAGACTCGAATTTGGACTTGAATTTAGATGTAGCCAAAATTTTAATGATCTTTTCTGTATTTTCATTATTACTGGAAAGCGGCCCAATTCTGCCCTACATGCATTAGTTGGTGTATTTCTCTGGACTTGTAGGATTTTCTGACAGAATTCTGCATGTAGGGTTTCAATTGGATGTTTGTCCCACATTTTAAAGTCCAGTTTATTGAGTGGCCCCCAAACCTCACTTCCGTAAAGAGCTATTGGTAGGATTACACTGTCAAATATTTTGGTCCAAATTCTAATTGGGATGTTCATTTTGAATAATTTCATTTTTATTGCATACAATGCTCTGCAGGCTTTTTCTTTGAGTGCATTCACTGCCATATTAAAGTTTCCCGATGCAGATATGGTCAGACCAAGGTAGGTGTAATTTTTTGTGTGTTCAATTATGTTGTTGTTCAGGGTGAATTTATATTTGTGTTTCTGACATCTGTTTTGTTTTTGGAAAATCATGATTTTAGTTTTTGGGAAATTTACTGCCAGGGCCCAATTATGGCAATATTGCTCTAGAATATTAATGTTCTGTTGAAGACCTTCTTTGGTTGGTGATAGAAGTACCAAGTCATCAGCATATAGCAGGTATTTCACCTCTGTGTCAAATAGTGTGAGTCCTGGGGCTGGAGAATGGTCCAACATGTCTGCTAATTCATTGATATAAATGTTGAAAAGATTTGGACTCAAACTACAGCCTTGTCTCACACCTCGACATTGTGAAAAGAATTCTGTTCTTTGGTTTTTGATTTTTATTGCACACTTATTTTCTGTGTACATACATTTTATTAAGTCATACACCTTACCACCAAGCCCACTTTGTAGAATTTTGTAGAATAGCCCTTCGTGCCAAATAGAATCAAATGCTTTTTTAAAGTCAATAAAGCAAGCAAAGATTTTGCCCTCTTTTTTTTGGTGGACGTGTTTATTAATTAGTGTGTGTAAGGTGTATATATGGTCAGTAGTGCGATGGTTAGGGAGAAAGCCAAATTGACATTTAGTTATTACATTTTTTTCTTGAAGAAAGGTTTGGATTCTTGAATTCAAAATGCTACAGAAAACCTTTCCCAAGTTACTGTTTACACAAATTCCCCTGTAATTATTGGGGTCTGATTTGTCTCCACTTTTGTGGATAGGGGAGATGAGCCCCTGGTTCCAGACATCAGGGAAGCAGCCAGAAGTTAAAACCATGTTGAACAATTTAAGCACAGCATTTTGCAACTCAGGTGTGCTGTTTTTCAGCATTTCATTTCTGATGTTGTCTAGACCACAAGCCTTCTTTGATTTAATAGATTTGAGCTTTTCATTTAGTTCTTGTTGGGTTATTGGGTAATCTAATGGATTTTGGTTATTTTTTATGACTGATTCAAGGATTTTCAATTTTTCTTTAATTTCTAATTGGTTCTGTTTTAAGTCTTTTTGTGGGATGTTTTTGTATAGATTATCAAAATAAGTTTTCCAAATTCCTACATCTTGTATGGCTAATTCTTGTGGCTTTGTTGTGCTTAAATTGTTCCACATGTCCCAGAACTGATTTTGGTCAATTGCGTTTTCAATTTCATCAAGTGTCTTGTTGGTATAATTCAGTTTCTTGCGTTTCAGTGTATGTTTATACTGTTTCAGAGTTTCAAAGTATTCATATCGTAGCTCTGGGTTGTTTTGCTGCTTATGTTTTTTGTTTGACATTTGTCTTAGGTGTTTTCTAATTGTTTTACATTCATTATCAAACCATTTGTCAGAAACATTTTGTTTTTTGTTTCTGATGTTGCATTTCTTTGGTTTTCTCAAATTTGCTTTCGATGCTGCTTTTTGGAATATGCAGTTGATGTTTAGAGTAGCCGAATTGACACCATCTTTATTGTTTTGGTATTGTGAGTTATTGAAAAACTGTATAGAGTTCATCATTTCTTTTGAGTTCAATGTTTCAATGAATCCCTCTGCACTGTTTGGAGCCCATCTGTATGATTGGTTTATGTTGAAGAGTTTATTGGGCAGTTTTTTTGAATGAATATTGCCGGTTAATTTCTTCAAAAACACGTTGATCTGACTGTGATCTGACAATGGTGTCTGTGGTCTGACAGTGAATGCACTAATGGAGGAGGGGTCAATGTCCGTGATGGCATAATCGACTACACTTGTCCCAAGAGATGAGCAGTAAGTAAACTGACCTAAAGAGTCCCCTCTGATTCTACCATTAAGCATGTACAGGCCTAAGGCTCGACAGAGATGCACTAACTCCTTCCCATTTTTGTTCAGTATTTGGTCAGGACTGTTTCTATTATTTATAATAGGGCTGCTGTACAAGGAGGGGTGACCAAATATGTATGTAAATATGTATACAAATCTCTCTCTCTCTCTCTCTCTCTCTCTCTCTCTCTCTCTCTCTCTCTCTCTCTCTCTCTCTCTCTCTCTCTCTCTCTCTCTCTCTCTCTCTCTCTCTCTCTCTCTCTCTCTCTCTCTCTCTCTCTCTCATATATATATATATATCTCATTCTCTCTGTATGTCTCTATTTCTCTCCCTCTGTGTCTCTTGTTATTACTAACTGCCTGTGGAAGATGAAGTAAAGCAGGTGATTTTATGTGGTTGGTCACCCCTGTCAGAAGTAATGTATGTTTTGTGATAGCACTCTGAGAAAAATGTACCTTCTCCTCCTCTGTCTGGGTATCAATAACACTCTTCTACCATCCCTCTTATGCAACCTATCCACTTACCCCCCTTTTCCCCCCTGGTTAGTTCTGCCTTATCTATCCATTTTATCTCTCTCTTTCTGCACCATTTTTCCTCTTCCTCGCCTTCCTCCCTCACGGTGACGTCACAAGGTTCTCTGTCGCCAGGGAGACGGAACTGGTTCTAGAACACGTGACGGCGGCTTGCTCTGTCACAAGGTTAATGACGCAACTGACTGTTGCACGCAAACACACACACACACGCACAACGTCCACCTGGTCACGAGTCATATAACCTTCTATTCAAGTAAAGATATGACCTGGAGTTCACACATACCTGTCAGGTAGAGGATTGCAGTGAGACATCAGACATCTGATCAATTTATAGAATGCAGTTAGGGCCATTCCACACAGGGCAGTCATACCAGGACTGTCCCAGACACCTGATGTCCAGGACCACATCCTTACACCACCAGTAAGCCTTACAGACACTACTGAAGTCTACAAGCAAAGAGACTCAACTCACTTCACGATGTGTCATCACATTAACGCTCAGTCACCCACTCTACTGTCTCTGGGAAGTCTCTGACCTGGGTCATATTCATTAGGGCACACCGACATGCAGCAAAGTTGTTCAAAACGTTTTGCAATGGAAAATTCTAATGTTCGATTCTTAACTCTTCACGTTCCGATAGTAACTCACTGTTTCTGAATGTTTTCTTTCATTTCGTGCCTAGTGAGTATGACACTGTTTGTGTGTGTGCAGGTGTATCCCAGCTAGCACATAAGGCTCTGCAAACCATACTGTATGTGGGACATTTGGCACATTCTTAGCACTTTTAAGGAACTTGACAAATTATTATTTTAACAGAATATCTCTTAAAAGTTCAAACATGGTTACATTTAATTAAAATGTTGGTAATGTTCTAGGAACGTTCTCCAACTGGTTTGACACTGGGAATGTTCTCAAATAGTTCAGAGAATATTAAGAAACAACATTTTTCCGTCAGGATTTCAGTACTTCAGCGTGACGCTTCCTACAGGTTTCCTCTTGGTTCTATACAGTCATGTTCTCAAATTGTTCCAAGAACGTTAAGAAAACATTCCATAAAAACCACAAGAAAACTTTAGTAACGTCCAGAGGAATCAAAACGTTATTTAAAAACGTATACAGTACATTCAGTGCTCGTCATCAACAAAACTCTCTCTATCCTCTATCTTGTTAACTGTGTTCAGGTGTGTAGGCCACGCCCACTAATTGGCCACAACTGATCTTAATGAACGCTTAATTCCTTTGAAATGGGGTCCGTTTGAATAGACTAAAATGAACAGCTTTGTATGCGTAAAACAACAACATGGCATGTCAGCTCCATCCTGGTGGCGCAGTGAACTAATTCCATGATTAGAGAAAAGCAGATTAAAGGTTTGAATCTTTCTGATGCCATGTCACAATAAAAACAAAATGCGTTTGCATGATTCATGTATTCTCCACAAATCTGTGCTAAACAAATTGGCCTTTCACACTATATTTTACACCATCTCTTTACATGCTACTTCACAGGGACTCTTGAATAAGAAAATAATTGGAGATTTGATGTTGTACTTCTGAGTATTAAAACTAAATGAATACATTTGCCAGGATTTCGCTTGAACACTTTACTAAAGAGGATTGTGTTGTGGAGATTGTCAACCCTAAGAAACTGCTAAACGGGGAGAAAGCCTCACTGCTGGTCTTTACTTCTGCTGAATCTGCCCAGATGTTGGGGTGTCTCTTTGTAGACTTTAAAGCAGTGCTGTGTTGCTGAAGTCTATAGCTGCATTTTATTAATTCATGTAGACAGGCACAGAGCAGCTCTCATCTACAGTGGTCTTGTGCCCAACAACTCTTCCATAGTACAAATCTTTAGAAATTAAGACTGATGCATCATTATCTATTGTGTTTAGCTTAGCCCCGAGTGTGTGGTTTTAAATTGCTCAAAAAACGATTCATAGTAATTTGTGATTTATAATCATTACAGGGGATTGTGTCCAATACAGAGTAGTGGATTTAAATATGAATATTTATACCGCCTGTTTTAACATACTCATTCACAGATGTTGCTGGATTTGGGAAGTTAGTTGTGGTGAGTAGGCACAAGCCTCAGATGCTCCGAGAAGTAGTTTCCATCGTTCCTATTCATTCCCGTCAGGGTGAGGCCGGCTGGGGCAGAGGGGGTTTGGAGACATCGACCAGCAGGAAAATAAAAGAGGGGCTGCGTCAGACCATCCATACTTCTGTGTTTGGTCTGCTCTAATTGGCGTAATGAATGTGATTAGCTACTATCTGTGCGATCGTAGACCCTGCCCCTCCGCCCCGTCCTGTCCTTATCTACACCGGGCTTCCTGGGCGCTACGCAGCCGGCCCATAATGCATCACCATGGCTGGAGACCGCCTCTGTCTCCGTGTCAGGGAGGGAGATGGATGGGCACCAAGTTGCTGTAGTTACCGGACAAAGCCTCACGTGCAACACAGAATGGCACAAAGACATACACACATAGCCCAGTCTAAGGCATACATTCTCACTTGAAGCCACACTCACACCCACATCACACAAAAGCATAAACACAAATGAATAACCGACAACAACCCATGCGATTCAGTTACTGGTGGATAGTTGTACAGAGACTGTATTTTCCTGCCAATTCCTAGCAAATACTTTAAAGCCTGAGAATCAACCTTGGGCATTCTTGAACTGCCAAATGTGTATACCAAACTCTTAAACTAACAATGGACTTCTTCTCTTTAAGTTGGTTACTCAAATCAAATGTATTTATATAGCCCTTCGTACATCAGCTGATATCTCAAAGTGCTGTACAGAAACTCAGCCTAAAACCCCAAACAGCAAGCAATGCAGGTGCAGAAGTTATTATCCTCTTTGAGTCCTTAAGACCGTTGGACAGGACAGGATGGCTATAAGATTGAACACAGAGAGCATTCTGTTATTAAGCAACATTGTCATCCTGTGGAGGGCAGTTGACCTGCACAGTGGGAAATCCTGGCTATAATACGATTATGTGGAGTGCACTGCCCCTCTGTGGTTACGAGAAAATAGTATGTCCTTTCATTATTGGTTTGGTAAAAAATGAAAATTCCACCCAACTGCACCTATAATTTCTCACCAGCAGGTGGTAGTATGACACTCCACTGACAATACCACTGCTGCCTTAAGAGAGAGTTCGACATGCAATAAACTGATGATGTGGAATAAGTCAAAGTCAATTTAAAGTCAATGGCTTTAGTGAATGAATCATTGTTTAGATGTATTACTTTATGCTTTGTAATGAGACCTCATAATAATCCATAACAGAGTCTATCACCATTGTGAGTTAATGGTGGTGGTGTTTATGCTAGTCATCAGTATTGATCACCTAGCTTCTCCATCATTATAGTAGATGATGATGTTGATTACTGTGTGGATCCTACAGCACATCTATAGCGTCAGAATCGAACCATTAAAATGCCCATTACCCATTTAATGGAGTGAAGCTTGTTGATATGTCTATTACAAGAAAAACAATCCCATACAGGCTGCTGATTAAACCCCTTTGCAGGTGATTTCACCTGTGTAATCATAGAATGAACTTTAACCTCTGCCACTGTGACAATAGCCAGCTACATTCTTATAGCGAGAGAAAAAGCAAGGGATTGTGGAAGGAGCAGGTGAACAGAAAGCGTGATGTCTATGAGATCATTAAAGTATGGAGAGAAGGTAAGAGTGTGGGGGGAGAGAGAGACATATAATTAGTGAGAAATCAAGAGAGCAGGTGTACAGACACAGACACATAGATAGACAGATAGACATAACGGATGACATAGTGAAGGGTTGACAGGAGTTCAGTCTCTCTGTAGCGGTAACGAGCGGTAGGGGTAACCTCATACCCCTCCACTCCCCTTTGGCCCTCAGCCTGCTCTGCCATTACCAGTTACTGGGGCTCGGAGCTGCGAGGCATCCTGGTATCCTGGTAATAACCGTAGCATTGATCCCTCTTCCTTGGCCAGCCAATTACAGAACAGAACAGCCTCCATACTGTCTAATGAGCAGCAATCGCTCCTGCGGCAATTACTGAGGCATTCTGCAACCGAACAGAGAGGGAGGACCTTATGTTCTACACACAGCAGACAGTATAGTGTAGAACAGAACAGAACAGAACAGTGCACAGAACAGAACAGTATAGCAGAGCATGGACAGAATTTATCATTTTGAATTGGAAGTCATTGACATGACTACCAACTGGTCATCTCTCTCTCGACAAACTAAACACCATCTTCGCCCGCTTCGAGAAAAACAACACCGAGCCGCAGACATGAGCCTCCGCCGTTCAAGAGGACTGTGTGCTCCCGATCTCCGTGGCCGACGTGATTAAGACATTCAAGCGTGTAAACCCTCGCAAGGCTGCCGGACCATACTGCATCCAAAGCTGTGCCCTCATAACATGTGCACACCAGTTGGCTTGAGTATTTACGGATATTTTCAATCTCTCCCTGTCCCAGTCTGTTGTCCCCACTTGCTTCAGGATGTCCACCAATGTTTATGTACCCCTCCTGTACTCCCTGTTCACACATGACTGCATGACTACGCACATCTCCAACTCAATCATCAAGTTTGCTCATGACACAGCAGTGGTAGGCCTGATTACCAACAATGATGAGAAAGCCAACAGGGAGGAGGTAAAGAGCCCTGGCGGAGTAGTGCCAGGAAAATAACCTCTCCCTCTGTCAACAAAACAAAGGAGCTGATGGTGAACTACAGGAGACAGCAGAGAGAGTACACTCCAATCCACATCGACGGGGAAGCAGTAGCAGCAGTGGAGAGAGTGAAAAGCTTCAAGTTCCACGGCATGTACATCACAGAGGACCTGAAATGGTCCCTCCACAACAACAGCATGTTGAAGAAGGCGCAACAGCATCTCCTCAACCTCAGGAGGGTAAAGAAATTCAGCTTGGCCCCTAAGTCCCTCATGAACTTCTACAGATGCACCATTGAGAGCATTCCGCAGGGCTGTATCACCACCTGGTATGGCAACTGCACTGTCCGCAACCGCAGGGCTCTCCAGAGGGTGGTACAGTCAGCCCAATGCATCACCAGGGGAACACTGCCTGCCCTCCAAGACATCTACAGCACCCAGTGTCACAGGAAGGCCAAGAAAACCTCAGCCACCCGTGCTACTGCCTGTTCACCCCACTAGCATCTAGAAGGCAGAGACACTACAGGTACATCAAAGCTGGGACAGGCCATCAGACTGTTAATCTGTTTGGGCTGCAGGGGCAGTATTGAGTAGCCTGGATAGAAGGTGCCCATTTCAAATGGCCTCGTACTCAATTCTTGCTCGTACAATATGCATATTATTATTACTATTGGATAGAAAACACTCTCTAGTTTCTAAAACCGTTTGAATTATATCTGTGAGTAAAACAGAACTCATTTTGCAGCAAACTTCCTGACAGGAAGTGGAAAATCTGAAATCGATGCTCTGTTCTAGGGCCTGCCTATAAATGTGCTTGATATTTATTAGTATACATGCACTTCATACGCCTTCCACTAGATGTCAACAGGCAGTGAGAGAAGAAATGGAGTGTATAACATGATCTGAGGTCGAATAAAAGCTCTTGGCATGACGTGACCCCAATTTCCTGTTTTCTGGAACGCGCGAGAAGGGACCTGGTATTTCCTTCTGTAAAGCTGTCGTTATAGACGACTAATATCTCCGGCTTTGATTTTATTTGATAAATGTGACAATATCATCGTAAAGTATGTTTTTTCAATATAGTTTTATTAGATTATTGAAATTTTTTCGGGACGTTAGGCGTGTTGCTTTGTCTGCGTTTGTTCACGAAGGAGAGCTTTGCGCCACTTTGCTAGCTTTCCGTGCTAATTGACTGGAGAAGAGGACATTCTAAAACCAAACAACGATTGTTCCCGACAAAGGACCCCTTGTACAACATTCTGATGGAAGATCATCAAAAGTAGGACCCATCTTATGATGCTATTTCATATATCTGTCGAACATGTTGTACTAGTAGTTTGCGCCCAGATTTTGGGCACTCTCTCGCTATAACTAAGCTGGATGTCGTAATGAAGTTATTTTTAGAATTCTAACACGGCGATTGCATTAAGAACTAGTGTATCTATAATTTCCTATACAACATGTATTTTTTAGTAACGTTTATGAATAGTTATTTGGTCAGAATAGTTGAGTGTCATAAAAATATCCGGACTTTCTGGGAAAAAGATGCTACGTTAGCACAATGTATTACCACTGATTTCAGCTCTAAATATGCACATTTTCGAACAAAACATAAGTGTATGTATAACCTGATGTTATAGGACTGTCATCTGATGAATCTGATCAAGGTTAGTCAAAAATTATATATATTTTGCTGGTTTGTTACGATCGCTAACTTTTGCTGCTGGTAAATGGCTTGTGTTTCTGGCTATTGTGGTAAGCTAATATAATGCTATATTGTGTTTTCGCTGTAAAACACTTAAGAAATCGGAAATATTGGCTGGATTCACAAGATCCTTGTCTTTCATTTGCTGTACACCATGTATTTTTCAGAAATGTTTTATGATGAGTATTTAGGTATTTCACGTTGGTGTCTGTAATTACTCTGGCTGCTTTGGTGCTATTTGTGACGGTAGCTGTGATGGTAGCTGCAATGTAAAACTGATTTATACCTCAAATATGCACATTTTTCGAACAAAACATAGATTTATTGTATAACATGTTATAAGACTGTCATCTGATGAAGTTGTTTCTTGGTTAGTTTGGTTGGTTCTTGGTTAGTTAGGTTGGTTTTGTGCATTCTACCTGTGCTGTGAAAAATGTCTGTCCTTTTTTGTATTTGGTGGTGAGCTAACATAAATATACGTGGTGTTTTCGCTGTAAAACATTCTAATAAAAGCCATCATAAAAGCCATCATGTTCTATCGGACATGATGGCTGGATTCACAAGATGTTTATCTTTCATTTGCTGTATTGGACTTGTTAATGTGTGAAAGTTAAATATTTCTAAAAAATATATTTTGAATTTCGCGCCCTGCACTTGAGCTGGCTGTTGTCATAAGTGTACCGACACCGGGCTTGCAGCCATAAGAAGTTTTAAACAGTCACCACTAGCCGGCCTCTGCCCAGTACACTGCCCTGAACTTTATTAATTGTTACTAGCCGGCTACCACCTGGTAATCTACCCTGCGCCTAAGAGATTGCTGCCCTATGTACATAGAGCCATTGGTTGCTGTACTAATGTTAACATACTGTTTTATTCACTTTATATTGTATTCTAGTTGTGGCTTATCCTATATAACTACAAACCTTTTCTATTTATATACTGTCCATAATGTCTATACACACGAGTTATATATATCTCGGAGTCTGAAATTACTTGTTCTGACATTACTCGTTCCGACATTACTCGTTCCGACATTACTCCTTCTGACATTACTCGTTCAGATATGACTCATTCAGATATTACTCGTTCAGACAATACTCGTTCTGACAATACTCGTTCAGATATGACTCATTCTGACATTACTCGTTCAGATATTACTCGTTCAGATATGACTCATTCAGATATTACTCGTTCAGACAATACTCGTTCAGACAATACTCGTTCTGACATTACTCACTCAGATATTACTCATTCTGACATTTACTCGTTCAGATATTACTCGTTCTGACATTACTCATTCTGACATTACTCATTCTGACATTACTCATTCTGACATTACTCATTCAGATATGACTCATTCTGACATTTACTCCTTCAGATATTACTCGTTCTGACATTACTCATTCTGACATTACTCATTCTGATATTACTCGTTCTGACATTACTCGTTCTGTCATTACTCGTTCAGATATGACTCATTCTGACATTACTCGTTCTGATATTACTCATTGTTATATTACTCGTTCTGACATTATTGGTCCAGATATTACTCGTTCTGACATTACTCGCCCAGATATTACTCGTTGTTATATTACTCGTTCTGACATTACTCGTTGTTATATTACTCGTTCTGACATTACTCGTTCTGACATTACTCGTTCTGACATTACTCATCCAGATATTGCTCGTTGTTATATTACTCGTTCCGACATTACTCATTCTCACATTACTCGTGCAGACATTACTCGTTCTGACATTACTCGTGCAGATATTACTCATTCTGACATTACTCGTTCTGATATTACTCATTCAGATATTACTCATTCAGATATTACTCGTTCTGATATTACTCATTAACATATTACTCATTCAAGATATTACTCGTTCTGATATTTCTTCATTTTCATAATTTTTTTAACTCTTGGTTATTGTATTTACAGATATTACTGCACAGTTGGAGCTAGAAAAATGAGCATTTTGCTGCACCTGCAATAACATATGCAAATCTGTGTATGCGACCAATAAACGTTGATTTGATTTGGTTTTGATTTGTCGTTCTCAACCTCTCCACTTATTTCTTAGCCTGTGTGTGTGTGTGTGTGTGTGTGTGTGTGTCTACTTGTCTTTCCGTCCCTGTCTGTGTGTCGGCATCTTTGGTTATGATCTAGAGCTTTGAAATCACGAAGTTTTCTCTTTGTCTCAGTGGCTAACAACTGCTCAACTTGTCTAGTTAGTCCGTCTGTGAGCCTGTTTGTCTATCTGGATGTTCTAGAAACTTTAATATCACAGCTCAGAACACGAAGAAACTCAGTGACACAGAGATAAGGGAGCTACATAAACAGTCTTCAAACACCTTTTTATATTCTGTAAGAGAGAGAACAAAATGAAGAGACCAACATGGTAATGAGAGGGCCCGATGGAGGGTTTGACGTCAGGAGATAACAAAAGCCTCTAAGCCCCCTTCTTCATTAGAGACCACACACACACACACACACACACACACACACACACACACACACACACACACACACACACACACACACACACACACACACACACACACACACACACACACACACACACACACACACACACACACACACACACACACACACACACACACACACACACACACACACACACACACACACACGCAGCAGCAGCAGTGTCATTAGCCTGAGAGACAGTGGGGAGGGATAGGAGTGTAAAGGTTACATGATAATCAACACTCCCTCTCCACTGTCAACCCAAACAATAAAGACCTGACATCAATATGCCACATCACTCATCAGCACAATACAGCCTGGCACCACAGGGGAAAGGGCCCATGAGTACACCCACACTGATTCAACTGTGTGTGTGTGTGTGTGTGTGTGTGTGTGTGTGTGTGTGTGTGTGTGTGTGTGTGTGTGTGTGTGTGTGTGTGTGTGTGTGTGTGTGTGTGTGTGTGTGTGTGTGTGTGTGTGTGTGTGTGTGTGTGTGTGTGTGTGTGTGTGTGTGTAGTGTGTGTGTGTGTGTGTGTGTGCGTAGTGTGTGTGCGTAGTGTGTGTGCGAAGCTGGAATGGTGAGTATGGCAGGTTGGGTAAGTGCCTTAGGGACAACCATTAGCATGGAGTCATTAAGGCAAAGTGTTGGTGTGTGGTGTGGGTGTGTGTGCTTGCATCTCTGTGTGTATTTGTTAAGACTGACCCAGCTCTGAGACAGGGGCCAGACACTGCCCTTTCAGTCTGATAGAGCTGTCTCCTCCACAGCAGAGAGAGTGACTCACACACACATGTTTTCTTGTTTTTTCTCTTGATCTAAAGGTGTAACCTTTTCTGTAGCATTAGGGAATATTTAGTAGGATAGAGAGACCATCATTCCATGTATATTTCACCTGTAGTGCTGCAGTGCTGGAACATACTATAGGGCAGACAGGATGACTGATATTGGTCCATCTGAAGCTAAACATTTGGCTGCTGCACCTCTAGATGGAGGTATGACACCACTCCTCTCTCTTACGTATAGACCCATACAGTTACATATGAATACACACACACACACACACAAATACAAAATAAACACACATGGTGATTGATTGCTACGGTTTGGTGTGTGTTTGTGAGGAAATGACCCACAAGTTCTCCCAAATGCTTCAGCATAGGTAGAGAGTAGAAAGTACAGTTGTTTCATTCCCATGTTCTCACTGAAAACAACGTCTTACCGTCTTCTCTCCCAAGCTATTTTTCTCACGTTTTCTACGTTTTATTTTCCACGTAATTGAACTTGATCATTGCCAGCCAATGTTTTTCTGTGTACATGCGTTGACCTTTCAACCCTCTCTGACGTATCTGGGTCACGTGGCTATATCCATTCCATCTGTCTCTCTCTGTCAGAGGTGTGTTCATTGATGGAGTTGTGTGTTTCTTCCTAGGTGTGTTTAACACTTGCAGGTAGCACTAAGGCGTTGTGTAGTCATGGTAATGTAATGACATCAGTGTGTGTGTTTGTGTTTCGACATGGACTGTACTTAGGCCAGTCCACTCTATCTTCCCCTGGGTAACATATCCAGCGACCTCTTTCTAAGCACACACGCGCACACGCAGGCGCGCGCACACACACATGCACACACCTATGAACTTAATTACCCAATGAATAATTAATGTTTGATTGCACCGTTCCCTCAGGCTGTCAACACAAGATAATTTATCATAAGATTATAATTCATCACTAATTGGTTTGGCAAGAGGTTTTTGATTATAATAATTTGCTTATTTAATGCACAAATTTATTAGGCAGCAAACTTTTTTAAGAGTGTGTATAGATTTAGGGTCACACACAAGGTTAAAATGAGAGACTCATTACATTGCTTTTTATTGAATTACATTTTCGGGATTAAAAATAGTTGTTTGCTCAGTCATAATGCAGTCTGGCTTTCCATAATTTAGTTAAACAAAGCAGCTGAATATACTAATGTTTTTAGATCCCTGTGACTCTGGGAGACTCGGGGAGAGACTTGGAACACAGAGGTGTTCTTCTCTCACCTCTAATCCAGGAACACAGCGTCCTTGTGGAACTTCTTCACTTCCTCATTGATTTCTGTTTGTTTCTACTGAGCCTGGAGGCCCTATTTGAATTAGAACAGTTTTAAATGACAGTATCTCTCAGCCACAATACCTGTTTGTAAATCACTGTGTAATGTAGCTATCCCATCGTTGGATAGGAAACTGTTGCACTATGTAACGTAAATCTCAAGACTCTCAGTGCAGTGGTGGCCACATCCGTTCTCTTTCTCTGGCATTTAAAAAATACAAAGGAGAGGAGAGGAGAGATGAGAGGAGTTGTGCTGTAAGGTATGTGTGTTCCTCGTTCTGCTGCCCAATCGATGTGAGAGGACAGGGGTGCTGAAGGCCTGGACACCGCTACTGGTCCTCACCTCACCTCAGTGTCCACACGTCACTGGAAGTTATCCTCACAACACACACACACACACACACATTTTTCTATTCCTGTTGTGTGTTTTCCTCCGAGCCAAAAGCAGACAGAGAGAGCGTAGGGGTGTGTGTGGGTTATCATCCCAGCTCTGAGCTGGCCTTATCAGCCAGTCTCCTGAGGAAGACGGGGAGATTATCAGTCCTGCCAGCCAGCTGTGGTGGGTGGTGGCGAGAGGGGAGCGATGGGTGGCCAGATAGCACCCCCTTTCACACACACACACACACACACACACACACACACACACACACACACACACACACACACACACACACACACACACACACACACACACACACACACACACACACACACACACACACACACACACACACACACACACACACACACACACACACATTGCCAGAGAGACACTGTTAAAGGATTTGGCAGCCGTGGTGGAGCCGTCAGACAGCCAATCACAGGATCGATGGCAGCCGTGACTTGGCCAATGACCCGCGCTGTTATCACTGCTGGCCATCCTCTCTCCCTTCAACTCACCGTCCAATTCCTTCTCCCTCTGTGCTTATTTTCTTTTCTCTCTCACGAATTTTTTTTCTCGCTTCCGCTCTCATTTCAGGCCATTTTCCTCTCTAAAACTTTTCTTTCTTCAACTCCCTCCCTCTCTCTTTCCTCCCTCTCTGCTCTCTCTCCTCTCTCTCCCTCTCTCCTGGTATGGTTAGTGTGGTCTAATGAATCTGGGGTCTCAGGGCAGGCTCTGCTGGGCTGATTAGGATCCTCATTAAAGAGAGGACCAGACACCCCTCCAACCCCCCCTCCATCCCTCTTTTTTTCTCCCCTCCTCCCTCCGTCGTCCGTGCACCCTGCCCTGTCTCGCAGTGGCATTTTTAATTACCAGACCTCATCCTATAAACGCACGGTAATGCATTAGAGGAGTACATCCGTATCAGTGTGTACGCGTGTTTGTGTGTGCGTGCGTCTATACGTGTGTGTGAGTGTTTGTGTGTGCGTGCGTCTATACGTGTGTGTGAGTGTTTGTGTGTGCGTGCGTCTATACGTGTGTGTGAGTGTTTGTGTGTGCGTGCGTCTATACGTGTGTGTGAGTGTTTGTCTGTGCGTGCATCTATACGTGTGTGTGAGTGTTTGTGTGTGCGTGCATCTATACGTGTGTGTGAGTGTTTGTGTGTGCGTGCGTCTATACGTGTGTGTGAGTGTTTGTGTGTGCGCGCGTCTATACGTGTGTGTGAGTGTTTGTGTGTGTTCACTACATATAGGCAGTGTATCAGTGGATATAAACCCATTGCACACCTGGTCTAAGAGGGATGTAAGGAATGAGTCCACCGTGGCTGGTAATGTTGACCAATAGCTGACATGTAAAGTCTCCACAGAGAAAGTACACAGATAATGGCCTCATTTAACTTGGTTTCAATTTTTACAACCCCCTGCCAACTTCTAATAGGCTATAATGAACAAAGAGTAACTACAGTTAAAAAGAGGGACAGACCAAGTTGAATGGTGAAGGGAGAGAGAGAAAAGTACGGAGGGAGAGAAATGCAGGGGTAGAACGGCTGAGAAAGAGAGAGAGAGAATTTTAGGGTTGTTCTGGGTTAGCCATATTCTAATGGGATCAGTATCAGTATAGCTACACAGAATGCTGAGAGACAGAAGATAAATCGGATTATGTTGCCTGAAAAGACAGATCTCCCTTGTTCTTGTGTTGAAAACATTACTCTGGGAGATATAGAGCAGAAGGCAAAAGAGAGAGGCAGGAAGGGAAAGTAGAAATTCAGTGATAGGAGAGTAATGGAATATCGTTCTTCCATCTCATTCTCTCACTTGCTCTCTCTCTCTCTCTCTCCTTCTATCTCTCTTTTTCTCTCGCTTTCTCTCTCTCTCTTTTTGTTTGCATGTGTACATATGTCTCTGTAGATCCCCTGTCATGTCAGTTAGCCATCCATTCACCCTGATGAAAGGGGATCGATGCCTACCTCAGGAGATGTTTATCACCTGACAGACACTCAGAACAAGTCTAGTCATATCTGCCTCTCCCAAACAGAAACAGACAACAGAAAAGAGGCATGTCACCCCTCCCACCTCCCTTCTGTACAGCAGCAGAGACCAGAGACAGGGAGAGTCATCTGCCCAGGGGTTCAAATGGTACTATTTAGTACTGTACGTGGTAGAAATGTTGTTTTTTCACAAATCTGTGCAGTGCTCCTCCAACTCTACCCCCATCCATATCTACAGAAACAGACAGTGTAGACACAAACCTGATTCTGAACCTGACCCTGCCTCCTCTCTCTCCTTTCTCCTCCCCTCCTCTCTCCTCCCCTCCTCTCTCCTCCCCTCCTCTCTCCTCCCCCTAACCTGTCAGAAGACATCAGGGTATTGGAATTGCTCACTGACTTGAAGAGTAACCAGAGAGGGATAGAGAGGGAGGGACTGAGGGATAAACACACACAGACACACACAACATACACAGACACACACAGACACACGCACGCACACATACAAAGTGGCAGAAAGTCGCTGTTACGCTCTATAATTCCTGCCTCTCTCCTCTTGTACGGTCCAGTAATTAAAGTCCATTAAGAGTGGCGTTTGAGACCGCCGAGCCTCTGCCGGAAAAACAACATAGACACTGGTAAAAATGCACTCAATTAGACAGCGTCTTCTCTAGACATGATCACATCTGACCATGGAGAGAGACATGGGTTCACTCTGTCTCAACAAGCCTCAACTTTGAACGCCAGCAAGAAGTTCAGGGAAGTTTTATTTTAGTCCAGAGGTTTGTAACGGTCAAACACACCTCTAAAATTAGGAGAGATGGAGCGTTACAGGGGTAGAGGTGTGAGGGTGTTGTGTGTTATACTAACAGAGTAGCATTTGGGGTATTACAGAAGAGGGATCAGACTGTTGGACTCCTCCCTTCTCCACTCTCTAGGAGGCTAACTAAAATGTACACGAGAGACCTTTCTCCAGTTAAGGATCAGTGTGCTGTCCTTCTCTCATCTCTCTGTCTCTCTCATCTCTCTCCCTGCGGTGCCACTGAAGCCACCTTCACACAAAAAAAGTCATCTTCACTTGGTGGTCTTTATCAGTGACTGGGGCTGTCCCTATTAGCATACTCTGCTGACCACCGATAAAAGACCTCATGACAACATCTCAACATCCCCACTAATGTCTTTTTTCATCTTCTTTTAAGAATGGGGGGAAGGGATAGTAGGAGGAAGGGTGTTAGGCTGAAGAAATGGGAAAGGCGCTGGTATTTCGGGTTCCCCCTCCCTGGTTGAACCTTTAGCAGTGGAAGGGGTGCGTTTGTGTCTGCCAGCGTGCGGTTTTGGCTCCCGTAGCTACGCTAACCCGGGGCGTCGTCACAGGCCCGCTAAATGTCACTCTGCGCATTAGCATTTAGCCGCGCCACACGCCTGTCAATCTGGTTTTATCTCGGACCAACCCCAGCCCCTACCCCCCCCCCAGCCCTCCCTGGCTGGCTCACTGTACCACTAAGGCAGCCATTACTCATACATGCCCCAACACAAGTCAAACCACACTAATTGCTTTCAATCGTTACTCTGCCATTCGGGATTCCTCTAGTCTAGTCTATATGCAGTCTATACGTCTCTCTTGGACATCGGAGCCTGAGGTGTTCCACGGGAGATGTACCCACATATCAATATGCATGTAGAAGTACTAGCTGTCTGTTAAGTTTTGGGTCAATTGTTAGTTTTATGACATGCTGAATTCATTGATTGAACCATTGTTAATGAAGATTTTAAGTAAAGTTGGCCAACTGCAATTTAGCAAACTCTGCTGAAGTCAGCAGCTGTTAGAACACCTCGTAACCAACTGGCCCGATAGCATTATTACATTACTGTACTCAGAGTTCACAGACAATATTTATCATACAGTGGGTGTGTTTCTACTATTGAATCCAACAGTGAAGCTCTTTGTTTGTTTGGTGGCGAAATATGAATAAACTGGCTGACATTTTGTTGAGGAAGGACATCGATCTGCCAGCCATTTAAGTGCCTCTGTGTCTTTCTCCTGTTTACCCTGTGAACAATGGCTGAGAGGGCAGCATGT
>NC_092122.1:11071542-11181542 GCF_045679555.1 Salvelinus alpinus
GCGTATTGGTCCGATCCTTCATACTCCTCGTCTGAAGAGGAGGAAAGTCGTTACAGCTCTGGTCCAAGGTAGTGCTCTATCAAGAGAATAGGGTGCTCTTTGGGACGCAGACTTGATCTTTATTATGTTCAATAGTTTTGCATTCCTTTGTCTTCTTTTTGGGTATAGTAGGGAACTTTCAACATTGCAATCAGTGTATGAGGGAGGCAGGAAGAGTTGCTAAGACACTGAGCTGTCAATGAAAGATGAACCACTCAAAATAGATATGTATATTTGTGAAGACATTTTTATTCTCTAGTGGTAACAGTGGAACACATTGTATAGGTTTGAAAGCAACCCATGAGTCACATACAGTACGTGTGGACGCCGAAGACCCATAACCAAAATGTTAACACTGTTGAGAGCAATCAGTAATTATCTAGGTCAGTTATTTCTTAGCATAGCTGTAGCTGTGGCATCTATACAGTTGTGTAAAGTACTTACGTCGTTTTTTAGGGTATCTGTACTTTACTTTTGATATTTTTACAACTTTTTCTTTCACTTCACAACATTCCTAAAGAAAATAATGTACTTTTCACTCCATACATATTCTCTGAAACCCAAAAGTACTTCCCAGGACAGAAAATTGTCCATTTATGCGCTTATCCCTGGTCATCCCTACTCTGATCTGGCGGACTCACTAAACACACACATTTCGTTTGTAGATGATGTCTGAGTGTTGGAGTGTGCCCCTGGCTATCCATAAATACAAAAAACAAGAAAATGGTGCCGTCTGGTTTGCTTAATATAAGGAATTTGACTTTTGATACTTAAGTATATTTGAGCAATTACGGTACATTTTCTTTTGATACTTAAGTGTATTTAACACCAAGTACTTTTAGACTTTTACTGAAGTAGTGTTTTACCGGGTCACTTGTCCTTCAGTCATTTTCTATAAACGTATCTTTACTTCTACTCAAGTATGACAGTTAGATACTTTTTCCACCACTTCATCTATACTTGTGTGGTACATATCTCTCACATTGGGAAGAAGGAAGCCACTGAAGGTGTTGTGGGGATCTGAATGATCACAAAGACTATTACCTGAAGGGAGTTTCATACACACAATGTCCCCCTTCTCCAGCTCCAGAGTCAGTGCTTCGGCCAGATATTTCTGTGATTCACCATTATTGTATTCCATGTTATACATAAATTCTCTGACTATTCCTAAACAACATGAAAGTCTCATAGCAGTGAATCTAATGTAGTAAGCTCCAATCACTGGGGCTGTAAAGGCACATGCAAATTAGAGGACATTATTAAAGGGGAAATTCAGCAATCATCTAAAGTTAAGTTTATAAAAGCTAAAAAATGCTGAACTTCCCCTTTAATGTCATTCCTCTGTCATTGGGCCAGGGGATTATCTCTCTCTCTCCTGGCCCTGATAGACACTAGAGCTGTGTCTTAGTAAAATGACAGTAGTAGCTTGCTCTATATAAGATGGATTGGTGATGCCAGTATATCTGTAATTGGACTGTAGGCCTGGCTGATGTTAGTGAGGACCTCCTTCTAGAACATTCAGTATTGAAGGGTCCTAGTTCTCCATCAACAGATAAAGCAGCAGAGAATGCCAAATTCGGTATGTCTGCATGACATTCGCGTGAGAGATAAATTCAGTTTATTACAAAGATTAGAATCTCTGAAAGTCTGTAAAATGCCAAGTCTATCTTACCTGCATTCTCTTTCTGCAGGTCCTCCACTTCCTTCTCACTGATACGCTGTCTTCAAGGACTGAACTAACACAGACAAACAGAGCAGTCTATTTACAATACAAGCTTTTACAGAAGAGTAGGCATCTAATAGTATTTTTCTAATTTCCGTGATTTTCCTTCATTACCTGTGTTCTCATTCTGAATAGATGACACTGTGGCCTTCAAGGCTAAAATATAATAAAAGCATTTACGTGAGGTGAAAGAACACAGCAGAATATGACAGTCAGCTGCTAGGTAACACTTGATTGAACATTATAATTGCACTGTTGATAAGTCTTTCCAGTAATGTGCTATTTGTCTTTCTCTTCATTACCTACAGTCTCTCCCTCGCTGGCTGTCACTCTGGCCCCCATGACTGCCAGGTACAATGCCTGTTCTGGAAACATGGGAAGAAAATACTTTTCAGCTGCTGTTGATTCTCCACATAGCAAAGTAAATCAGAATGTTCCATGTTTCCACCACGAATGACCTGCATCCACATCTTCACCGGCTGACAGTCTGGCCACCAAGTCTGAAATTAAACATTATAGTGGCATAGTAGGAATCATAAATAACATATCATTCAACTGATAAAGCAGCTATATAACACTAACAATGTCATAAACATGGACATAAACAATCAACTGTCAAAGACTGTGGAAGACCACATAGTTCAACAGCAATTTGCTTTAATGTTGACACAAATCATTTCTGTTTACATGTACGGGTGTTGTCTCTCTCCGTTTGCTCCAGCTTGTACTTAGTCAACAGGAGTCCAGCTTGTACTTAGTCAACAGGAGTCCAGCTTGTACTTAGTCAACAGGAGTCCAGCTTGTACTTAGTCAACAGGAGTCCAGTTTGTACTTAGTCAACAGGAGTCCAGCTTGTACTTAGTCAACAGGAGTCCAGCTTGTACTTAGTCAACAGGAGTCCAGTTTGTACTTAGTCAACAGGAGTCCAGTTTGTACTTAGTCAACAGGAGTCCAGCTTGTACTTAGTCAACAGGAGTCCAGCTTGTACTTAGTCAACAGGAGTCCAGCTTGTACTTAGTCAACAGGAGTCCAGCCTGTACTTAGTCAACAGGAGTCCAGTTTGTACTTAGTCAACAGGAGTCCAGTTTGTACTTAGTCAACAGGAGTCCAGCTTGTACTTAGTCAACAGGAGTCCAGCTTGTACTTAGTCAACAGGAGTCCAGCTTGTACTTAGTCAACAGGAGTCCAGCTTGTACTTAGTCAACAGGAGTCCAGCTTGTACTTAGTCAACAGGAGTCCAGCTTGTACTTAGTCAACAGGAGTCCAGC
This sequence comes from Salvelinus alpinus, assembly GCF_045679555.1. Lineage (NCBI taxonomy): Eukaryota > Metazoa > Chordata > Actinopteri > Salmoniformes > Salmonidae > Salvelinus > Salvelinus alpinus. Next base: position 11,074,573 of record NC_092122.1, read on the forward strand.
TTGTACTTAGTCAACAGGAGTCCAGCTTGTACTTAGTCAACAGGAGTCCAGCTTGTACTTAGTCAACAGGAGTCCAGCTTGTACTTAGTCAACAGGAGTCCAGCTTGTACTTAGTCAACAGGAGTCCAGCTTGTACTTAGTCAACAGGAGTCCAGCTTGTACTTAGTCAACAGGAGTCCAGCTTGTACTTAGTCAACAGGAGTCCAGTTTGTACTTAGTCAACAGGAGTCCAGTTTGTACTTAGTCAACAGGAGTCCAGCTTGTACTTAGTCAACAGGAGTCCAGCTTGTACTTAGTCAACAGGAGTCCAGCTTGTACTTAGTCAACAGGAGTCCAGCTTGTACTTAGTCAACAGGAGTCCAGCTTGTACTTAGTCAACAGGAGTCCAGCTTGTACTTAGTCAACAGGAGTCCAGCTTGTACTTAGTCAACAGGAGTCCAGCTTGTACTTAGTCAACAGGAGTCCAGCTTGTACTTAGTCAACAGGAGTCCAGCTTGTACTTAGTCAACAGGAGTCCATCTTGTACTTAGTCAACAGGAGTCCAGCTTGTACTTAGTCAACAGGAGTCCAGCTTGTACTTAGTCAACAGGAGTCCAGTTTGTACTTAGTCAACAGGAGTCCAGCTTGTACTTAGTCAACAGGAGTCCAGCTTGTACTTAGTCAACAGGAGTCCAGTTTGTACTTAGTCAACAGGAGTCCAGCTTGTACTTAGTCAACAGGAGTCCAGCTTGTACTTAGTCAACAGGAGTCCAGCTTGTACTTAGTCAACAGGAGTCCAGTTTGTACTTAGTCAACAGGAGTCCAGCTTGTACTTAGTCAACAGGAGTCCAGCTTGTACTTAGTCAACAGGAGTCCAGCTTGTGCTTAGTCAACAGGAGTCCAGTTTGTACTTAGTCAACAGGAGTCCAGCTTGTACTTAGTCAACAGGAGTCCAGCTTGTACTTAGTCAACAGGAGTCCAGTTTGTACTTAGTCAACAGGAGTCCAGCTTGTACTTGGTCAACAGGAGTCCAGCTTGTACTTAGTCAACAGGAGTCCAGCTTGTACTTAGTCAACAGGAGTCCAGCTTGTACTTAGTCAACAGGAGTCCAGCTTGTACTTAGTCAACAGGAGTCCAGCTTGTACTTAGTCAACAGGAGTCCAGCTTGTACTTAGTCAACAGGAGTCCAGCTTGTACTTAGTCAACAGGAGTCCAGTTTGGGTGGCACAGAGTTCAGTTTGGGTGGCACAGAGTTCAGTTTGGGTGGCACAGAGTTCAGTTTGGGTGGCACAGAGTTCAGTTTGGGTGGCACAGAGTTCAGTTTGGGTGGCACAGAGTTCAGTTTGGGTGGCACAGAGTTCAGTTTGGGTGGCACATAGTTCAGTTTGGGTGGCACAGAGTTCAGTTTGGGTGGCACAGAGTTCAGTTTGGGTGACACAGAGTTCAGTTTGGGTGGCACAGAGTTCAGTTTGGGTGGCACAGAGTTCAGTTTGGGTGGCACAGAGTTCAGTTTGGGTGGCACAGAGTTCAGTTTGGGTGGCACAGAGTTCAGTTTGGGTGGCAGAGTTCAGTTTGGGTGGCACAGAGTTCAGTTTGGGTGGCACAGAGTTCCGTTTGGGTGGCACAGAGTTCAGTTTGTGTGGCACACAGTTCAGTTTGGGTGGCACAGAGTTCAGTTTGGGTGGCACAGAGTTCAGTTTGGGTGGCACAGAGTTCAGTTTGGGTGGCACAGAGTTCAGTTTGGGTGGCACAGAGTTCAGTTTGGGTGGCACAGAGTTCAGTTTGGGTGACACAGAGTTCAGTTTGGGTGACACAGAGTTCAGTTTGGGTGACACAGAGTTCAGTTTGGGTGGCACAGAGTTCAGTTTGGGTGGCAGAGTTCAGTTTGGGTGGCACAGAGTTCAGTTTGGGTGGCACAGAGTTCAGTTTGGGTGGCACCGAGTTCAGTTTGGGTGGCACGCTGCTCCCCTTTCAGCTCATCCACCTGCTCCCCTGTGTACCTCAGCTGAACTCTCTGATCCACCACCATGTCTCTCAGCGCTCTCAGCTCATTCCAGATGTCACGGGTGGTGGTTTGACTGGTCGTCTGTCTGTGGGTTGTTGCTGTGTCTTCATCCAGCTCTCTCAACCTGCTCCCTCTCCCTACACTGTGAGCCTTCTGGGTCGATGTCATCCTCTCGGATCCCTCCACGCTCTCCCGGGACCCATTCCCTAAACAGACAGAATAGCAACACCAGCAGAACAGGAGTTTCTCTCATTTTGACACCTTCTCCAGAATGACACAGTGTATGACACTAGGACCCCTTCTTTGTACACACACTCCTCTGAGGTAGCCTGAGTGCCAGTCCGTTTGTGCTATCATGTCAACTATCCTGTGCTATCCTTGTCTATCATTGGCTTGTTTGGCTTGACAAGGACCGCAATGGAGTTGGAAAGAACACAAACAGATCTGGGACCAGGTTACCTCTTTAGGCATTGGACGGGATATGTGAAAGTACAGCCCAAGGTCTCTGATAAAGCATTGATAGAGTTGACCTCACATAAGCTCATACAAGTCTATGGAACATTCAGAATCGGTTCATCACAAGACATATACTAATGTTGTTGTGTTGTCTACAGCTTATATTCAGACACATATCTACCACTCAGACACTGAGAAAAAGACAGACAAAGTGTCAATTGCAGTTGTTTGTGTTTGGTGAGTGGCTCAGTGCATGACTGTATACCATTGCCTTCTCCAAAGGGCCATTGCATAATGAGACATTGAGCAAGAAAAATGGGTTGTGAGATTACAGTACAGAAAGATATTCATGAGAGCAGTGTAGAAGACCTACGGTGACGTCTTCAGGGAGTAAAAGAGAAAATATAATTTGATGTGAGCAGGGAGAGATGAGAGAGGGTTGAAGTAGGTATGGTGAAGTAGAGATGGAGAGAGAAGAGAGGTGAGATAATGAGTGCTGAAAGAAAGAAAGATGGATAGAGCTGGAGGTGGGTCCTGCCAGCTGCACATCAGAGGGGCAAGAAATCCAGAGAAAAAAATCAATGGAGTTTAGCTATAGTAGCCTGCAAGACACACACACATACTTACACACAACCCCCCCCCCCCCCACACACACACACACAGAGACACACACATCACACAGTTCCATTTTTGTGAATATTGGAAGATACTGTGTTTCAGATAAGTCGTAGACAGTTTGTAGAGAACTGAGAATCAATAATCAGAGTTTTCTCTCTCGCATTAAATTATATTTTTTTCTTCTCTGTGATGAGTTTCCATTAGACGCCATTAAACTTGTACTATAAGAGCCCTCTGACGCTCGACAATGCCTGTTGAGCGCTCTCCAGCATTAGGGTCTGCCTGGAGCAGCCCGCGTGGGAGCACTAACAGTGGGCCTAAAACACAGACAGATCCACTGGCTTTTTCAAATTGTGTGGAGCTCATTAGAATGACTAAGAGCTGGAATGGAGGCCCTTGTGTGAAAGCCATAATGGAGTAAAGGCTCTTGTCTGAGCTGTAATGGAGGCTCTTGTGTCTAGTTGCACTCCTCTCTCCACCGCATAGTACAGGCTTGAGCTGCAACTGTTGGGCTGGAGAGAGCTGACCTCTACAGAGTGGACCACGAGCCACCTATCACATAAAAGCTATTGTACTGTACCATCATTACAGGGGTCAAAGGGCAGAAGGATTTCCTTGCTTCTGAGTGGCAGCCTCAGAAGTCAATCAATGCGAATGGAGGAGGGGTCAGACACAAGTGGCTTATGATGGAATTAATTTTGTCAGGGGATGGCTGAATGAAGGTGAATGTATGTCTGCATTTCCTCACAGTTGCCAGCCCTGGCCTTTGTCTCTTTGCGTGTGTCGTAACTCAGTCACTCAATGCTCACTAACATTGCCAACATCAGCTTAATATACTCTATTACTTTTTCCGACTAGTTTTTCCACACAAGCAACGACCTCTTGAATCTATTTCCGATTTTGTGATTAACTTCTGCTGTCTATCATAACAAGGTTTAATATCGGAGGTATTTGCTGTTGCCACCCTGCTCTTTATAAATATCTCTGTGTGTGGTTGGTTGACTAAGCAGGCAGAGGCACATTTATTTTCTAGCATGTTAAATATTACTAGTGCTAGTTTAATGTGAGCTTATTTTGGGGATATTGACATTTAAGAAGAATGTACTGTATGTGTGTGCGTGTGTGTGTTAGTGTGTGTTAGTGTGTATGTGTGTGTGTCTTTGTCTGTGTGTGTGTATCTGCCTCTCAGTGTGTGGGCATATGAGCTGCGATGCTGTTGCACGGGCTTATCGATTTCATGCCCTTCTCTCACATCTATCCACATCTCAGACTCTCCGCCTCCTCGCCTTCCTCCTCCTTCTCCTCTTTGCTTTGTTGCCCTGGGCGATGGTTTGCCTCGGTAACCACCATCTGAGCAGGAAGTGGGAGGTGGCCTGGAGAGCGGGGCTCCCGTGAGTGTTGCGTAAGGCAGTCATGTGACCGGGCCTTCGATCGGCGCCCAGCAGGCGGGGTCAAGGTTCAGCCCTATGGGGCTTGTTCTCAGCAGGCTTTACAAAGCTAAAGGAGGATGTTAAACACCTCATCTATCCACACTGCTCCTCACAGACACAGAGCCTGGAACATTCTACAACCCCTGGTTTCTCTTATCACAAGGAGGGAGGGAGGAAGGGAGGGAAAGAGAGCACAGAGCCTGGAACATTCTACAACCCCTGGTTTCTATTTCCACATGGAGGGAGGGAGGGAGGGAGGGAGGGAGAGAGAGAGAGAGAGAAATAGACAGAGAGGGAGAGAGAGAGAGAGAGAGAGAGAGAGAGAGAGAGAGAGAGAGAGAGAGAGAGAGAGAGAGAGAGAGAGAGAGAGAGAGAGAGAGAGAGAGAGAGAGAGAGAGAGAGAGAGACTGGAACATGGAAGGGAGGGAGATGATGAACGAGCAGAGAGAGATAGGGCAGAAAGGAAACTGTATGAGAGAACTTTTCTTTACAGATGTAGGGATGTAAAACAGGGCTCAGGCTTTTATGTTTTTTCCAAGACAGATTTACGTGTTGCTGTTTTGAAGTAGGCCAGAGGCTCCTGTTGTGAGGATGGGTTATTTTCAGCATCTCTTTTCTATGGGTGGAAACCTTCATGACATTCACAGAGAGGCCAGGTTATAGCAGGAGATCATTCATATTGTTACAGTACTCATGATAGATGGCCCTGCTCCCTGGGAAACTAGGCCTTTAGTACAACAGAGAAATCACAAACAATAACTGTTGTTGTTAAGCTGTATTGCAAATGCAGTAGTTATACTGTATGTCAGCAAGTTTGAATGTGATAACACATCTTTTTGTTTGTTTATGCACATGCCTATGTTGTGTGTTCACATGCGCAGTGTGTGTATATCCAGTGTGTGTATATCCAGTGTGTGTATATCCAGTGTGTGTATATCCAGTGTGTGTATATCCAGTGTGTGTATATCCAGTGTGTGTATATCCAGTGTGTGTATATCCAGTGTGTGCAGATTTGTGCATGCATGGATGTGTGTGTGTGTGTTTGTGTGTGTGTGTGTGCCATTATCCTCTCCTTGCTGAGCTTGATGTGTGTAATTCCCTGCTCCCCTCTCTGTATTAGCAGCTGATTATTACCTGTATTACCTGCTGGCTGGGCCAAGCCTCCACATTCAAAAAGAATTGGACTGTTCCCAGGCTCTCTCATGCATCTCTAAGCTCTCCAACACAGAACAATTTACTGGCTGGGAGCAGCATAGCCAAGGACCAAGAGCTGGGTAATGTGTATGTGTGCTTCTGTGTGTGTTAGTGGGTTAGTGTCTGTGCCTCAATGCATGTGTGGGTGACTACAGTATATATTCATAAGGAACTGAATTTCTTTCTGCACTAATGACTTTCACTTCAATCTCTCGTCTCTGTCTTCCTTGCTGTTTATCCATTGTGTATTCCCTCCTCACAGTGCTCACACCCATTCCCCATCCACCACCTCCCCACCCAGGTAGTATTCCCTCTGGCCTGGTCAGCTGGTCTCCTGACCCTGTTTCATGCTGGGCCAACAACCTGCTAGATCAGTGACACAGACAGCCAAGGGCGCTATGATTACACCATGCCTCTGACGAGCCTACGTCCTGCTTCATCTCTCTCTTTCTCTCTCTCTCTCTCTGACTTCATAGCCAGGGTGAGGAGGTAATACAGCTTAGCCAGGGTGTGTATCATACAGCTTTTCTTGTGATGTCTAATCAATATACATTCAAATAGGCCTGTATCGAAGGGGTGTGAGATGAAAAAACTGTTTGTGGTAGTTCTGCCACCTAGAGGTTTGATATTGGGAAAAAAACACCAGTCCACCATTTGTCACTAAACATATCAGATGTGGTGGTGCTGGTGAATAGCTGTCCATCTTTTAAATTGTGTGTCCATCGTTAAAACACTATAGTCATTACTCTGCCCTCTACTGCTCTCTGGACTGGAGCCACGTCACCTCATTTAGAGCCCATTCTGAACCAGGCCTGTCTCCCTCTGTCTACCTGGCTCTCAAACTAAATAGATTTCAGGGAGAGTCACTGACTGGATGTCTTGGAAGCAGAAACAAAAGGCATTGTTGGGAGCCAGCAGTGGTTCAGGATATAAAATTGTATGGCAGAACGCCGATTTCAGATCACCTGATAGTCAAATGATAGCGGACCGTTGCTTGAAAAGATTGTCCCACTATAATGAGTTATCACTCATTTCAAGAGTCAGTCTTGATAAAAAGACTCCCGTGTTTCTTGTTTTGGGGTGGGGAGTGTTACATTGGGGTGGGGAGTGTTACATTGTGGCTTGTAGTGCAACGGTTTAGAGCACTGGCTCACTTTGAAATTGAAGATGTTCTACCTTGCTCTCGCACTCCAGTCACCATAGAGATCATGTTTAATTACTATAGGGGCTAAGTTAAATAAAGGTTAAATTAAATCAATAAAAATTACCATAGGGGCTATGTCATAAACCGCCATTCCAGAATGGCGTTAAAATAGCAGCCATATTGGTCAGGGAGAAATCCAAACCAGTCTGATTGGAATAAATGGCAGTAGAGCCATAATCCTGATTTTACTGCAGGAAAATAAAAGTAAGGAATATAATATATCAGAAATGGTGTATTTATAATCATTGTAAACCGAAGGTGTTCTCATAAAATTATAAATAAAGTTTATACAGATTTTATTGAGAAATGTATTAAATAGGCTCTAAAATATATAGAAACAGACCATAAATGTCTAAAATATTGTTTTCTTGGAAAGCTGTGAGTGTTATTATATTTAAAACTTTTCTAAATCCTATCATTAACTGATTTCAGTCAGTGTATGGCCGTGGATTGGTTGCATTATTTGAACGGAGTGTTGGCATATTGGAACTTAATTCGAAAAATAAATAATAATAATTAATTCCTAGAAAACTGTCTGGCTAGCTAGCTAAGAAACATATACTGCAGATAAATTCTTCAAATTCATTCCTTTACAGAATAAATTATCAGAGTATTGGCAAACCATGCTGACCAACTCCCTGACCAAAATGACTGACCTTTATCCCATCATAACAAGGTTCATGACCATTCTAGTATTCTAATTCCTAATTCTATGCAAATCACAATCACAATCACAGTCTCTTTACTCCCTTCCTATTACACTCAGTATCATACAACTAAACCTCTGTTTCACTCTGAGTCTTAGTGGAGCACTTGACCAGATATGCACAGTGTGTGAGTGTTCGTGTGTGTGAGTGTGTGAGTGTGTGAGTGTGTGCGTGCGTGTGTGAGGTCCAGTCAGGACACAGCTGTCAGGCTCTCTCCTCAGTTGAAACAGAGCTCTCTCTCTGCCTCTGTAGTAATTAAACTAGAAACACCTGCTCCTGCTCCGTACGTACACCTGAGTCTACAGCCCCTCTAAAATAACTGGGTACTGTATAGCCTCTCTCTGGAGGGATGCCATACTTACCACTGGTAGGGGGTCAGTTCAAAATAAATTAGCATAGCTATGGGCATTTTTCTGTAAGTTGAAATGCTTCACTGAACTTATGCTATTAGACACGATTTGATATACTGTATGTTAAAAGTTTTAGAACTTTATCTTACAACTACTTCAACTTTTCCTTTAAGTTGGAAAGTCAGTGACCTCCTGTGTATCTACCTCTATCCCCTCTTAATGTACCTTGACTTGTGGATTTCCACAGCTAACAGTTCCTGTTACATCATGTTTCATGCCCAAACAGGAGTGTCAAAAGCCACAGGTCCGCTCCAAATAGGAGGCGCAGAACGCTGAGCGGCGTCCCAGCATTTTTAACAGGAACCACGCTCTTCTCTCCCTCCTCTCCCCATTCCAATCTCCCACACAGCGGTCTCTCTGCCACCGCACAGGGTTACTCATCAACTCACCTGAGGCGCGCCGCCATCTGAAAACGCCTTTGTTTTGGTTACAGCTGCTGTAAATATACTGGGAACAGTAGGGGGACGGTGCAGTGTGACAGCCAGGTATATAGAGCAATTTGTTGAAATGGTTCCGTTCTGCCAGAATAATTAGACTCCTCTATTATTTTATGACAATAGAGATGGGAAACAGACGCCTTGCTCTCAATAACTCATGTTTCGGCACAAAATGCATCCGTTTATATCATCATTTATAATTGATGGTATGAATTTCAATTCCCCAATTACCATATAAAACAATATGCGAAGAACATAAAAAACAAATTGACTCGATAAACATAATGAACAAGATATACACACAAATAGGCTATATGAATTAATGGCATCGTTGTTAACAAAACGTCAGATTTCAGGTTACCAGTCATGTCTTAGTGACTGTTGTATCCCAATACATGAGTACCGTAGGTGCCCCATCATATCTCACCCAACCACTCTCAGCACCCTCAGTCATCATTAAAATACCTCTCCACGGACTCAGCCTGTTGTACTCTGAGATGCTCCAGACCTTTGATGTCCACTCAGAGAGAATTCAAACGACGCCTCTAGCCCCTCTTACCTTCTCAGACACACTGTTTCATTGTCAGAGCTCCTAGTGGCCTTAAGGGATAATCCATTTAAAGTCTGTTTTGAGGGGCAATGCTGCAGCGCACCTGATGTGTTTTGTTATCTGTCACATGTTTTTGAAATGAAGAGCTGTAACATATTTCCCACATTGACCTGGCTAACAGTAGCCATATGGCGTATTCAGATCTCTCTCTGAATGTCAGAGAGAAAAGCAATGCAACTAGAGACTTGGAGACCAATTTGACCAAGATGTAAACACTGTTCTAGAAAAGTAATTGTAACACCTACAGTGGGTTTAGTTGCTACAGTAATAGTTCAGCGTGTGTGTGTGTGTGAGTGTGCCACTCAGACACAGATGGCTAGTGAATTCTTGTTAAAGCCATTACAGAGATTAGAATGAGACTTACTCCTACCTGGTGACGATAAGGAGAGAAATAACCATGATTTTTTCCCTATTAGAGATATCAGAGAGCACAAATAGTCACTGTTTCTCTATCTCCCTACTCTACCTTCATCTGTCCATCTATCCTCTCTCCTTCCACCTGTCCCTATATCTCCTCCTTCACTCCTCCGGTGTGTGTGAATGTCTAGATGTGTGTGGTTGTGTGTGTGTGTGTGTGTATTAGTGAATGTAGATTATATAATTGTAGCAGCACATGTAAAGGTTAGGGCTAGTGCCTCTGTGAAGTGTGTCTGTGAATGGAGCCAGAAGGCACAGCTGTCCTTTCCCTGACTCGCTGACCTAGCGTTGACATGCTGGGGTGCTCCAAAAGCATGTTCCAGTCCCCCACACATACACGGATGCATGCACACACACGCAGACACGGACATTCTTCTCCCCCCTGCCTGCTTCAAACTAACAACCTTCACAGGGCTCTTTGTCTGCCCTGGCCATCAGTACACAGTAATGTGAACACTTGCAGTGAACCATATGATTATCATTAAGGTGTGTGTGTGTGTGTGTGTGTGTGTGTGTGTGTGTGTGTGTGTGTGTGTGTGTGTGTGTGTGTGTGTGTGTGTGTGTGTGTGTGTGTGCATGCCTGTTTTTTGCCAATCAGCATTCAGGATACAAACTACCTGGTTTATAATGCCAAACATAGCATATCCAACCCCCAGTTATAATTCACTAACCCAGTGCCTTACCTTCAGCTCAACAATCCCCCCATCCTTCCCCAGCCCCAGTTCCCCATAAAAGTGATCCTCTCCCCTATAATAGTGCCCTATACCCTAGTGATCTTAAATTCCCCCATTAGCCTGACTCTCTAGGTAGTCTTCAGACATCACCAGAGGTAAAGTTGTACTCTGCTGCTTTGTGTCACCGGGCCGTTGACAGTTACAGTGACAGTGTTTGTGAGTCAGTGACTCTATCTGCCCCGTGCCGCTCAGCGCTGCAGATGCTATCGATTAGCGCTCTGGCTCTTCTCACTGATGTGTCGCAGGCATCCCCATTGTGTTGAGGTGATGGAGACGGACGCACAGCGGAGACACAGTGCAGAAAAACACACTCAAATGTCAGGGTTCAGGGCTTGTGTGTGTGAGGTGTGTGTGTCAGAGGTTTTGATCGACAGGGTTTTCTCGGGTTGTGAAAAAGGGTAGTGGCCTTGTGTGTGAAAGCAGTGTGTGTGAAAGCAGGATGTGACTGTCATTGGAGAGAGAGAGAGAGAGAAAGAGAGAGAGCGAGAGAGAGGGGGAGAGAGGGGGGGGAGAGAGAGAGGAGAGAGAAGAGAGAGTAGAATAGAAAGAAAGAAAGAAAGAAAGAAAGAAAGAAAGAAAGAAAGAAAGAAAGAAAGAAAGAAAGAAAGAAAGAAAGAAAGAAAGAAAGAAAGAAAGAAAGAAAGAAAGAAAGAAAGAAAGAAAGAGAGGAGAGAGGAGAGGGTAGACCCGTGCCAACCAGCTGTTAGTGGCCAGGGCTCCATGTAGAACCCTCCACTGGAGGTCCCCTGACCTCTTTGGTACTGGGAGTTTGTAGAGCCCCCTCTAAAACCCACCATACTCTCCGCCCCACATATCCCCTGCCGCTGATGTGCCGTCACTCCTGTTAGGCTCCTAATGTTCCTCATCTTAAGGATCCGCCCCCTTTTTTCAATTTGCACCTAAAATGACATACCCAAATCTAACTGCCTGTAGCTCAGGACCTGAAGCAAGGATATGCATATTCTTGATACCATTTGAAAGGAAACACTTTGAAGTTTGTGGATTAATGTAGGATAATATAACACATTAGATCTGGTCAAAAATAATAAATGATAAATCATGCCTTTTTTTGTATTTTTTTTAACCATCATCTTTGAAAAGCAAGAGAAAGGCCATAATGTATTATGCAAGCCCAGGCGCAATTAAAATTTTGGGCACTAGATGGCAGCAGTGTATGTGCAAAGTTTTTTACTGATCCAATGAACCATTGCATTTCTGTTCAAAATGTTGTATCAAGACTGCCCAAATGTGCCTAATTGGTTTATTAATAACTTTTCAAGTTAATAACTGTGCACTTTCCTCAAATAATAGCATGGTATTCTTTCACTAATAACTACTGTAAATTGTACAGTGCAGTTAGATTAACAATAATTTAAGCTTTCTGACAAAATCAGATATGTCTATGTCCTGGGAAATGTTCTTGTTATACTTGCTACTTACACCTCATGCTAATCACATTAGCCTACTTTAGCTCAACCGTCCAGCGTGGGACCCACCGATCCTGTAGAAGTTAAACAGACACTCATGGTTCACTCTATCAAAAGCCTGCTCTTGGTCTAAAGAGACCAGTCCAAAGTTCACATTAGAAACTCTCGAGAAGTCCAACATGTCCCTGATTAAGAACAAGTTGTCGGTGATTGAGCGTTCCAGTACACAATACGTCTGGTCCTTGTGTACTATAGAGTCCAGATGGGACTTCAGTCTGTTAGCGAGGACATTGGCAAATATATTGTAGTCCACACAGAGCAATGCCACAGGCCTCCAGTTCTTAAGTTCACACGTCCCTTTCTTGGGCAGGAGAGTCAGAACCGCCCGACGATAGCTCATTGGCAACTCTCCTACTCCGACGCACTCACGCAACACACAAAGGAAGTCCAGTCCAATTATTCCCTATTTTAAAAATCCACTGGGAGTCCATTGACTCCCGGTGCACGGCCGGGGGACATCTGGGTTACGGTCTCTGTCAGATCATGGGACAACATGGAAATGTCAATTTCATCCCTCTGTGCCAGAGAGAGCTTAGGGTGTTCCTCAAACAAAACTTGAGCACACATAGGATCACACAGTTCTGCCCTTATACAACTCAGTATAAAACTCCACAGTCCACTCCTGCATCTCCCCACCACAGAGGTCACTCACCCATCCAACAGACATAGACAATGAATACCATTGGCTTCACTGCTCTGTCTTTCCAAACCAAATAAGTAGGAGCTGGGAGCATCCATCTCCTTGAGCATGGAGAACCTAGCTCATACAAGTGCTCCTTTTGCTTTAGCCTGGAAAAAACTACCCAGGTCCCTGCGTAATTCAGCTAAATTAGCCTGGAGACCTACATTGCCTTGCCCCACCAGCTCTACCTCCACCTCACTGATACTACGCTAGAGTTCCCCAATACTCTCCTAACCTGTGAGGATGAGAGAGCTGTATACTCTTGACAGAAAACATTTATTTGGACTTTTCCCACAACCCACCATTGACTCAGAGACTCATACTCCTCTCTTCGCTGCCCCCACCTTTCCCAAAAAGTCTGGAAGCTTGAGCAAAAAGGTGTCATCTTGTAAGAGCTTTATATTAAACGTCCAATGGGAAGCTTGCCGGGGCCCTGGTGAAATAGACAGCCGAGCCATGGTTATGTGGTGATCCGAAAAACCCACTGGGAGAAGGGTAGCACTCAACAGCCTACTGCTCTGATTCCTGTACATGTAAAACCGATCGAGTTGGGATGCACTCACCCTAGCCCCAAATACCTTCACCCATGTATATTGTCTTGTTTTGGGATGTCTAGTTTTAATGATGTCCCTTAACACCCCCACTCAGCCTGAATGAGGCTCCCCCCACAAAACAACATGCTTAACGGCATCTCCCTGAAAACCTGTACACAAAATACAGTACACAAAATTCGCAAGCAAACTTAACTTCTCTAGGATAGGGGGCAGAATCTTCACTTTTGGATAAATAGCGTGCCCAATTTCAACTTCCTTCTACTCATCCCCAGAATATAAGATATGCATATTATTAGTAGATTTGGATACAAAACACTCTTTGTATTTTCTAAAACTGTTTGAATCATGTCTGTGAGTATAACAGAACTTATGTAGCAGGCAAAACCCCGAGGACTAACCATTCTGATTTTTTTTTTGAGGTCACTGTCTGTTCAATGAGCTTTCATTGGGATACTAGATTTCTAAGGGACTTGTTTGCAGTTCCTACCGCTTCCACTGGATGTCACCAGTCTTTGGAAATTGGTTGAGGTTATTCCTTTGTGCAATGAAGAAGTACGGCCATCTTGAATCAGTGTAACGTTACGTGTACTGTTTGAGAGTTGCGCAAGACTAGAAAAGTAGCGTTAGTTTGTTGTCCTCCTGTATTGATAACAGATAGACCCGTCTTCAATTTGATCGAAGTTTGATCGATTAATAACGTTTAAAAATACCTAAAGTTGTATTACAAAAGTAGTTTGAAATGTTTTGGCAAAGTTTACACGTAATTTTTGAGATATTTTTTAGTGACGTTGCGCAAATTGGAAGCTGTTTTTTTCTGGATCAAACGCGCCAAATAAATGGACATTTTGGATATATATGGACGGAATTAATTGAACAAAAGGACCATTTATGATGTTTATGGGACATATTGGAGTGCCAACAAAAGAAGCTCGTCAAAGGTAAGGCATGATTTATATTTTATTTCTGCGTTTTGTGTTGCGCCTGCAGGGTTGAAATATGCTACACTCTCTTTGTTTACTGTTGTGCTATCATCAGATAATAGCATCTTATGCTTTCGCCGAAAAGCCTTTTTGAAATCTGACTTTTTGAAAGTTCCTACCTGTTCGCCGACCGCAAGCAGAACCTCCTCCACCTTATCTCCATTCTCAGGAACACACCTGAATACATGCCGTAACGACAGCGTATCCTCTGTGCTAGGCTGAGCAGCCATCGAGCACACCACACCGTTCAAACCCCCAGGAAACTAAAACTCTGTCCTCTTCCACCCTAACTTTGAATGAAAACAGTGGATACCGCTAAACGAACAGTGTGTTAACCCTCCACTATAGAACATTTAAACTGAAAGAAAAGACCAAGGAAAAATCTAGAAAAAAAGTAAGGAAAGAGCCCTCCACACAGCCTCTCAATTACAAACAGTCCCAGCATACTGTAACGGTTCTCCTACTCCTCTTCATCCGAAGAGGAGGAGCAAGGATTCGACCAAAATGCAGCGAGGTGTGATGACATATTGAATTTATTTAAAGACGAAGACGAACACGAAAAAAACACTTGGAAAATTACAAAATAACAAAACGACGTAGACAGACCTGAACATGGAACTTACATAACTAAACGAAGAACTCACGAACAGGAACAGACTACATCAAACGAACGAACAAACGAAACAGTCCCGTGTGGTGCGCAGACACAGACACGGAAGACAATCACCCACAAACAAACAGTGTGAACAGCCAACCTATATATGGTTCTCAATCAGAGGAAAACGTCAAACACCTGTCTCTGATTGAAAACCATATAAGGCTAATTACAAGTGACCTAAACATAGAAACACAAAACATAGAATGCCCACCCCAACTCACGCCCTGACCAACTAAACACATACAAACATAACATTAAACAGGTCAGGAACGTGACAGAACCCCCCCCTCAAGGTGGGAACTCCGGACGCACCACCAAAAGTCTAGGGGAGGGTCTGGGTGGGCATCTGTCCACGGTGGTGGCTCAGGCTCTGGGCGTGGTTCCCATCCCACCATAATACATCCCCGCTTCTTTATCCCCCTCACAATGCCCACCCTCCAAATAACCCCACCTAAATTAAGGGGCAGTACCGGAATGAGGGGCAACACCGGAATGAGGGGCAACACCGGAATGAGGGGCAACACCAGAATGACTGGCGGATCCTGGCTGGCTGGCTCTGGCGGATCCTGGCTGGCTGGCTCTGGCGGATCCTGGCTGGCTGGCTCTGGCGGATCCTGGCTGGCTGGCTCTGGCGGATCCTGGCTGGCTGGCTCTGGCGGATCCTGGCTGGCTGGCTCTGGCGGATCCTGGCTGGATGACGGCTCTGGCGGATCCTGGCTGGATGACGGCTCTGGCGGATCCTGGCTGGATGACGGCTCTGGCGGATCCTGGCTGGCTGACGGCTCTGGACGCTCATGGCTGGCTGACGGCTCTGGACGCTCATGGCTGGCTGACGGCTCTGGACGCTCATGGCTCGCTGACGGCTCTAGACGCTCATGGCTCGCTGACGGCTCTGGCTGCTCATGGCTCGCTGACGGCTCTGGCAGATCCTGGCTCACTGGCGGCTCTGGCAGATCCTGGCTCACTGGCGGCTCTGGCAGATCCTGTCTGGTTGGCGGCTCTGGCAGATCCTGTCTGGTTGGCGGCTCTGGCAGATCCTGTCTGGTTGGCGGCTCTGGCAGATCCTGTCTGGTTGGCGGCTCTGGCAGATCCTGACTGACGAATGGCTCTAGCGGCTCCTGACTGACGAACGGCTCTGACGGCTCGGGACAGACGGGCGGCTCTAATGGCTCGGGACAGACGAATGGCTCAGATGGCGCTGGGGAGACGGATGGTTCAGATGGCGCTGGGGAGACGGATGGCTCAGATGGCGCTGGGGAGACGGATGGCTCAGATGGCGCTGGGGAGACGGATGGCTCAGATGGCGCTGGGGAGACGGATGGCTCAGATGGCGCTGGGTAGACGGATGGCTCAGACGGCGTTGGGCAGACTACAGACTCTAGCCGACTGAGGCGCACTGTAGGCCTGGCGCGTGGTGCCGGAACTGGAGGCACTGAGCTGGAGACACGCACCACAGGGAGAGTGCGTGGAGGAGGAACAGGGCTCTGGAAACGCACTGGAAGCCTGGTGCGTGGTGTAGGCACTGGTGGTACTGGGCTGGGGCGGGAAGGTGGCGCCGGAAATACCGGACCGTGCAGGCGTACTGGCTCCCTTGAGCATTGAGCCTGCCCAACCTTACCTGGCTGAATGCTCCCCGTCGCCCGACCAGTGCGGGGAGGTGGAATAACCCGCACCGGGCTATGTAGGCGAACCGGGGACACCATGCGTAAGGCTGGTGCCATGCATGCCGGCCCGAGGAGACGCACTGGAGACCAGACGCGTTGAGCCGGCTTCATGACACCTGGCTCAATGCCCAATCTAACCCTACCAGTGCGGGGAGGTGGAATAACCCGCACCGGGCTATGCACACGTACAGGAGACAATGTGCGCTCTACTGCGTAACACGGTGTCTGCCCGTACTCTCGCTCTCCACGGTAAGTACAGGGAGTGGGCGCAGGTCTCCTACCTGACTTCGCCACTCTCCCTTCTAGCCCCCCCCCAAGAAATTTTTGGGGTTTACTCACAGGCTTTTCGGGCTTCCAGCCACGTCTCCTTGCTGCCTCCTCAAACCACCGCTCCTGGGCTTTAGCTGCCTCCCTCTCTTCCTGAGAGCGGCGATTCTCTCCTGCCTTAGCCCAGGGTCCTTCTCCATTCAATATCTGCTCCCAAGTCCACGAGTCCTGGTTTCGCTGTTGAGCTCTCCCCCGCCGCTTGGTCCTAGGTTGGTGGGTGATTCTGTAACGGTTCTCCTCCTCCTCTTCATCCGAAGAGGAGGAGCAAGGATTCGACCAAAATGCAGCGAGGTGTGATGACATATTGAATTTATTTAAAGACGAAGACGAACACGAAAAAAACACTTGGAAAATTACAAAATAACAAAACGACGTAGACAGACCTGAACATGGAACTTACATAACTAAACGAAGAACTCACGAACAGGAACAGACTACATCAAACGAACGAACAAACGAAACAGTCCCGTGTGGTGCGCAGACACAGACACGGAAGACAATCACCCACAAACAAACAGTGTGAACAGCCAACCTATATATGGTTCTCAATCAGAGGAAAACGTCAAACACCTGTCTCTGATTGAAAACCATATAAGGCTAATTACAAGTGACCTAAACATAGAAACACAAAACATAGAATGCCCACCCCAACTCACGCCCTGACCAACTAAACACATACAAAAATAACATAAAACAGGTCAGGAACGTGACACATACATTGAGAGACAGAGAGAGAGAGAGAGAGAGAGTTTGAGTTTTAAAAAACCTTTTGGGTCTGTGAACCCACAATGATATTTATCCCAAAATAAATCTACAATAATCTCCTGTATTTTAGCCAGAAGGCCAGATGGTGGCTCTAAACATGACAACCGATGCCACAGTGCAGAGGCAACCGCATTGTTAACAATAATAGAGCGAGATAACAACCAACGCCATCTCCTCATCCTCCCTTCCAACATTTCAAGCACCCCATTCCAATGTTTGTCCATTGTCCCCTCATCCCCTAGGTACACTCCAAGATACTTAAAACCCCCCTTACACCATTCCAGCCCCCCTGGCAAAGCCATGATCCCTCCAGACCATTTTCCAAACTGTAAAGCACAACCTTTTACCCAATTTACCTTTGCGGAGGATATTCCCCTAAACCGATCAACCATGAGACTCAAACTATCCAGCTCTGCTTATTTTTTCACTAAAATAACTACATCATCAGCATATGCTGAGATACGAATACTCAGGAATATCCTCTGAAAGGTACACCCCTTCAATGTGACTTCTAATGCCAGTAGTGTCTCTATAGGGATGGCATATAACATTCCTGACAAAGAACACTCCTGCCTAATACCTCTACACACTTTAAAAGGTGCACTAAAGACACTGTTAATTTTCAGTACGCTTTCAATGTCACCATATATCACCCTGATCATGGCAATAAAACCAGAGCTGAAACCAAACGCCTCAAAAGTGTGGCATAAGTATTTGTATTTGTATTTGTTATGGATCCCCATTAGCTGCTGCCAAAGCAGCTACTCTTCCTGGGGTCCAGCAAAATTAAGGCATTTTCTTTTTTTTTACATTACAATACATTCACAGATTTCACAACACACTGTGTGCCCTCATGCCCCTACTTCACCACTACTACATATCTACAGTACTAAATCCATGTGTATGTATAGTGCGTATGTTATCGCGCGTCTGTGTGTGTGTGTGTATATGTGTGTGTGTCTGTGCCAATGTTTGTGTTGCTTCACAGTCCCCGCTGTTCCATAGGGTGTGTTTTTTTAATCTGTTTTATAAATATAATTTGACTAATTTTACTTGATGTAGAATAGAGTTCCATGTAGTCATGGCTCGATGTAGTACTGTTTGCCTCCCATAGTCTGTTCTGGACTGTGAAGAGACCTCTTGTGGCATGTCTTGTGGGGTATGCATGTGTGTACGAGCTGTGTGCCAGGAGTTTAGACAGACAGCTCGGTGCATTCAACATGTCAATACCTCTCATTAATAAAAGTAGTGATGAAGTCAAACTCTCCTCAACTTAAAGCCAGGAGAGATTGACATGCATATTATTATTTGATGTTCAACTATTGATATTCAACTCGGTCAAATGCCTTTTGCTGATCAATTTAAATTAGACCAGCATCCAACCTAATAGCCCTAGAGACGTCCGTATGTATGATTTGCACCATCACCTTCCACAGCCTGTTGGACAAAGCCTTGGACAGGATCTTATAATCACTGCACAATAAAGCCACCGGCTTCCAGTTCTTCACCTCCATAGGGTCACCCTTTTTTGGCAGTAGGCTGAGGACAGCCCTCCGGCAGCTTATCGATAGTATCCCTCCGGTCAAACTATCTCTAACTACTGCTAGTCAATCCTCTCCCAACATGGCCCAAAAATACTTTAAAAAGTCAACCGGAAGCTCATCAATGCCTGGTGCCCTTCCATTTTCAATTTTCCATTAATGCAGTGTATAGCTCCTGCAAAGACAATGGTTGCTCAAGCTCAACCTCAGCTTCTGCAGCCACCTGTGGGAGCCCATCAAGAAACTGCTGTGTCACTGTTTTATCCTCTTTGTACTCACTCTTGTGGAGCTCAGCATAGAACTCAACTGCCCTCTTTCTAATTTCACTAGGGCTAGTGAGCTCTTGTCCAACAGCTGATTTGAGGCAATGAATAATTCTTCTTTGACCATTCTTTTTCTCTAAACCAACGAAAAATTTGGATGAGGCATCCATTTCAGAGATTCCCTGAAATGTACTTCTCACGAATGCCCCCTGTGCTCTGATACCCAGCAGGTCTGCCAATGCTGCTTTTTTTCTCTTGAGTGCTTAAGTATGGCCTCGGTCTCCTGTGGTCTCAACCAATGTTAGGAGTTCCACTATTTCAGACTCTAGGGCATTCCTTGATCTGGTGATGTCTCTGGTGACATTCATGGTCTACTCATTCCAGAATTGTTGAATCTGGATCCAAAACTGGTCTTTGGAGACCTCCACCTCTCCCAGAAAAATGTTTAACATTTCCTGAAGTGAGCATCACTTAATAAAGTTATATTAAAAAGCCAGTATGCACTTTTGGGTTTTACAGCATTAACGACCACCACCTCTGTTATTAAACAATGATCTGAAAATCCCACTGGGGTTATCACACCTGATTTACAGACCTGAGATTGATGCTCAAAACAATGAAACCTATCTAACCTGGTCAGAGAGATGGTGTTCTCTCTCACATGTGCCCATGTGTACTGTCTCGTGCCTCCATGTTGGCTCCAAACATCACACAGTGTTACAATAAAACCTATCTAACCTGGTCAGAGAGATGGTGTTCTCTCTTACATGGGCCCATGTGTTCTGTCTCGTGCCTCCATGTTGGCTCCAAACATCACACAGTGTTACAATAAAACCTATCTAACCTGGTCAGAGAGATGGTGTTCTCTCTTACATGGGCCCATGTGTTCTGTCTCGTGCCTCCATGTTGGCTCCGCTTGCGGTCGGCGAACAGGTAGGAACTGAATTTATACATTCTGCATCCATCATCTTAAAACTAAATTCAGTTCGTCAGTATCCTTCTGTAAAATCATATGCACTTGTCTCCTATGAGACACCACGATTCAGCAATGGAGATTTTCTTCTTTTTTTTGCATCCAAAAATATTTTTTTTTATTATAGATACAAGTTGACCATGACGAGATAACTCTCGCTCCAACTCTTCATCTCTAACAAATGGTGGCACGTTAGAAAGTATAACTTTCTTTGCCGGATTCATGAGAGGAAATACCGACGTCTGTGTCTCCCACAACACAACACCACTCTCAACTATCGTATTCACCTTTTCAATGGACCCTAAGAATTTTACTACAGCGCTATTCATCCTTGAAGCTGATTTTATGCTATCATACCCATACATTCCACCGAACACCCTGCCGCAGCAGGAATCTTTAATCCATGTCGCCGACTAAGTTTTTCAAACCCCAACCCCCTGCGAGTGGCCATTGCAACCAGACCTACACGCTGGTTGCGCCCTCGAGAAAAACAACCTCAGCTATCCCACCACCCCTATTCGTGCTTAGTGACAGTGAGACAAAAATAACCTTAAAACAACTAAACTAATCAATATATGTATATATAAACACACAAAACACTGAAACCCAAGAGAGTGAAAAAATGTTAGTCGCTCTCACAATCGGTCCTGCTTCCCGCCTCACTCCCAGCATGCACTCTGACGAGAGAGAGAGAGAAGCATTTTTATCCACCCCTTTGCTCTAGGTCAGAGGTGGAAAAAGTAGTCAATGGTCATACTTGAGTAAAAGTAAAGATATCTTAATAGAAAATGATTCAAGTAAAGTGAAAGTCACCCATTAAAAAACGACTTAAATAAAAGTCTAAAAGTATTTGATATTAAATATACTTAAGTATCAAAAGTAAATGGAATTTCTAAAATGTACAAAAGTATAAATCATTTCAAATTCCTTTTGTTATGCGAACCAGAAAGCCCAATTGTCTTTTTTAAATTTATTGACGGATAGCCAGGAGCTCACTCCAGCACTCAGACATTTTACAAATGAAGCATTTGAATACATATAAAATATAAAGGAACAATTAGAGTAGGAGACTGGTGAGTCCACCAGATCAGAGGCAGCAGGGATGACCAGGGATGGTCTCTTGATAAGTGTGTGAATTGGACCATTATCCTGTCAAAATGTTACGAGTAGTCTTGGGCGTCAGGGAAAACGTATGCATGTATGTATGCAGTGAAAGTACATATATTTTCATTAGGAATGTAGTGAAGTAAAAGTAAAAGTTGGCAAAAATATAAATAGTAAAGTAAAGTACAGATACCCCATAAAACTACTTAAGTAGTACTTTAAAGTATTTTTACTTAAGTACTTTACACCACTGCTCTAGGTGTACGATTTACAGCCAATCTCATAGCAGTCCACCTTCTAATTCAACTAATTGCCACAGCAGCCGTTGTTCTCCTACCCATAATGGCAACAGTGGCAACCCTCACTGCTATCGTCCTATTCCTACTCACCCTTCTTGAAATTGCCGTTGCCATGATTGAAGCCTACGTCTTCCACCTCCTCCTTTATCTACAAGAACATGTCTAATGGCACACCAAGCACACGCATACCACATGGTTGACCCAAGCCCCTGACCACTAACCGGCGCAATCGCCACCCTTTTACTTACATCAGGCACTGCAGTCTGATTCCACTTCCATTCACTCACACCTCTAACTTTTGTTTATTATCTATTTCACTTGCTTTGGCAATGTAAACATAGGTTTCCCATGCCAATAAAGCCCTTAAATTAAATTGAGAGAAAGGAGAGAGAGAGATAGTAGAGAGGGAGAGAGGCCCATCCAGCCTGTTTGTCCTGCTCAACATGCACTGTCTGGGTGTTATAAAGCTCTCTGTCTGTCTCTGCATCCATCCTTCACCTCTCCTTAAAGCCATTCATCTGTCCACACATTGATCTCAGTTGATTCACATTCAACTCACAACAGGAGGCCGCTGAAAGACATATTGATTCTGCATGCTGTGTGTGTGTGTGTGTGTGTGTGTGTGTGTGTGTGTGTGTGTGTGTGTGTGTGTGTGTGTGTGTGTGTGTGTGTGTGTGTGTGTGTGTGTGTGTGTGTGTGTGTGTGTGTGTGTGTGTGTGTGTGTGTGTGTGTGTGTGTCAACATTCGCAGGTACGCAGACTGTATCTTCTGGCTGAGACACTGCTCATGCACTTTAGCCTAGATGAGCTGACTTGATGAGAGAAGAGATGGAACAGGACCATAGCGAGAGGAGGAGAGGAACGCTGGTGAAGAAAGAATGTATAGTCATTACAGTGGATAGATGGACATTCCACCTCACAGCAACATTCCATTGTGGGTTTAATAGGAGTGATATTGTATAATGCATAGATGCATTGATCATCTCTCTAAGTGTATCCTTTCACTTTTTTTCTGTCACAACATGAAAGTCTAGTGTCCCTCCACATTGAATCGACCTACATGGTTCTAGGAGGTTGAGAGGAAGGGAGGAGAAAGAAAGTAGAATTAAAATGTTACAGAGAGGAGTGTAGGGGGAGGTGAGGATATACAGTGGGGAGAACAAGTATTTGATACACTGACAATTTTGCAGGTTTTCCTACTTACAAAGCATGTAGAGGTCTGTAATTTTTATCATAGGTACACTTCAACTGTGAGAGACGGAATCTAAAACAAAAATCCAGAAAATCACATTGTATGATTTTTAAGTAATTAATTTGCATTTTATTGCATGACATAAGTATTTGATACATCAGAAAAGCAGAACTGAATATTTGGTACAGAAACCTTAGTTTGCAATTACAGAGATCATACGTTTCCTGTAGTTCTTGACCAGGTTTGCACACACTGCAGCAGGGATTTTGGCCCACTCCTCCATACAGACCTTCTCCAGATCCTTCAGGTTTCGGGGCTGTCGCTGGGCAATACGGACTTTCGGCTCCCTCCAAAGATTTTCTATTGGGTTCAGGTCTGGAGACTGGCTAGGCCACTCCAGGACCTTGAGATGCTTCTTACGGAGCCACTCCTTAGTTGCCCTGGCTGTGTGTTTCGGGTCGTTGTCATGCTGGAAGACCCAGCCACGACCCATCTTCAATGCTCTTACTGAGGGAAGGAGGTTGTTGGTCAAGATCTCGCGATACATGGCCCCATCCATCCTCCCTTCAATACGGTGCAGTCGTCCTGTCCCCTTTGCAGAAAAGCATCCCCAAAGAATGATGTTTCCACCTCCATGCTTCACAGTTGGGATGGTGTTCTTGGGGTTGTACTCATCCTTCTATTCCTCCAAACACGGCGAGTGGAGTTTAGAGCAAAAAGCTCTATTTTTGTCTCATCAGACCACATGACCTTCTCCCATTCCTCCTCTGGATCATCCAGATGGTCATTGGCAAACTTCAGACGGGCCTGGACATGCGCTGGCTTGAGCAGGGGGACCTTGCGTGCGCTGCAGGATTTTAATCCATGACGGCGTAGTGTGTTACTAATGGTTTTCTTTGAGACTGTGGTCCCAGCTCTCTTCAGGTCATTGACCAGGTCCTGCCGTGTAGTTCTGGGCTGATCCCTCACATTCCTCATGATCATTGATGCCCCACGAGGTGAGATCTTGCATGGAGCCCCAGACCGAGGGTGATTGACCGTCATCTTGAACTTCTTCCATTTTCTAATAATTGTGCCAACAGTTGTTGCCTTCTCACCAAGCTGCTTGGCTATTGTCCTGTAGCCCATCCCAGCCTTGTACAGGTCTACAATTTATCCCTGATGTCCTTACACAGCTCTCTGGTCTTGGCCATTGTGGAGAGGTTGGAGTCTGTTTGATTGAGTGTGTGGACAGGTGTCTTTTATACAGGTAACGAGTTCAAACAGGTGCAGTTAATACAGGTAATGAGTGGAGAACAGGAGGGCTTCTTAAAGAAAAACTAACAGGTCTGTGAGAGCCGGAATTCTTACTGGTTGGTAGGTGATCAAATACTTATGTCATGCAATAAAATGCAAATTAATTACTTAAAAATCATACAATGTGATTTTCTGGATTTTTGTTTTAGATTCCGTCTCTCACAGTTGAAGTGTACCTATGATAAAAATGACAGACCTCTACATGCTTTGTAAGTAGGAAAACCTGCAAAATCGGCAGTGTATCAAATACTTGTTCTCCCCACTGTAGGTCATGGGAGGTCGTAAGGGTACCTGGTGTTTTGGGGTTAGGAACATCCTCTCCTCCCTCGCTCGCTCGCTCCCTCCCTCCCTTTCTCCTCTCCCCATTGGGTCTTTTGTCAGGTTATTTGAAGGCTCCGGACTGGGGATCGTCGCTGGAGGCTCCGGACTGGGGATCGTCGCTGGAGGCTCCGGACTGGAGATCGCCGCTGGAGGCTCCGGACTGGGGATCGCCGCTGGAGGCTCCGGACTGGGGATCGTCGGAGGAGGTTCCGGATTGTGGCCCGTCGGAGGAGGTTCTGGACTGTGAAACGTCGCCGGAAGCTCTGGACTGGGAACTGTCGCAGAAAGCTCTGGACAGGGTACTGTCGCCGGAAGCTCTGGACTGGGTACTGTCGCCGGAAGCTCTGGACTGGGTACTGTCGCCGGAAGCTCTGGACTGGGTACTGTCGCCGGAAGCTCTGGACTGGGTACTGCCGCCGGAAGCTCTGGACTGGGTACTGTCTCCGGAAGCTCTGGACTGGGTACTGTCGCCGGAAGCTCTGGACTGGGTACTGTCGTCGGAAGCTCTGGACGAGTGCGGAGAGGAAGCACCACCCTTCCTGACTGGATGCTCTCTCCAGCCCGGCAAGTGCGGGAAGCTAGCACAGGACGCACTGGGCTATGAATGCACACTGGAGACCTGATGCGTGGGACCGGTACAGGTGACACCGCGCTGATGACATGCACCTCAGCACGCCCTCTCTGCAGTGCTCTCAATGCTAGCACCTCTCTCCGGAATCTTGCGTCGAACTCCTCATCCGACTCCCTGACTGGCTCTGGTTCGCTCCTCGGCTCCGCCGACTGCTCCATGTGCCCCCCCCCCCAAAAAAAAATGTCTTGGGGTTTCTGTGACCTACCTCGTTGTTATAACTCCTCGTAATATCGCCGTTCCGCTTTCGCTGCATCTATTTCCTCCTTCGGAAGGCGATACTCCCCAGCCTGCGTCCAGGGTCCTGCTCCATCCAAAATCTCCTCCCAGGTCCATTCCTCCTGAACACGCTGCTTGGTCCATTTTTGTTGGGTTCTTCTGTCACGTTCGTCGTATGAATCGGACCAAGGTGCAGCGTGGTTGGTGTACATTCTTCTTTTATTAAAGAAAGAACACTGAACAAACTAACAAAACAACAAAACGAACGAAACGTGAAGCTATATGAATAGTGCAGACAGGCAAAATAACATAGAATAAGAACCCACAAACACCAAAGGGGAAAGGGCTACCTAAATATGATCCCCAATCAGAGACAACGATAAACAGCTGCCTCTGATTGGGAACCATAACAGGCCACCATAAACATACAAAACCCCTAGACATTACAAAACGCTAGACAATACAAAAACTAGCGTAATCCACCGTAGTCACACCCTGACCTAACCAAAATATAAACAAAACAGAGATATCTCAGGTCAGGGCGTGACATAACTCTGTAAAGAGATGTGTTTTCTGTCTCTTCCTCTGTATGTTTTTTCCAGCCATGAGTAGTTTTAAGATGATTTTTTTTACGTAAATGGGGCGAGAGAACGTTTAAAAAAGAGCTGTGGCATATGTGTTAATGAAGGGAAAGGGAAGGGGAACTAAGTTTTCTACATGAAACGCATAGTAATATTGAAACAGGAGTGGGGGGGGGACAGTGGTGTGTCGTCAAAAGTTCAAAAAGTAGGGGTGTGGCTGTCCTGTTCTCAAAAGGTTTTTTTCCTTTGCCATATGAGGTTGAAGAGGTAGTTGAGGGGAGTTTATGAAAAGTTAGAGTGAGGTATGAAAACATTACTATGTGTTTAATAAAGGTATATGCCCCAGTGGTGGCAGTTGAGAGGGTTTGTTTTTCAGAGACATTATCATATACCATTGAGAATTGTAAGACTGAGGATTATTTATTTCTTGCTGGGGATTTTAGCTGCACAGTCAGTGATTTAGATAGAAACCACAAAGAACCTCATATAGCCTCAATAACTTTTTTTAAATGTCTTATTGTAACACATGAACTATGTGATATTTGGCGGAGCCAACATGGAGGCACGAGACAGAACACATGGGCACATGTGAGAGAGAACACCATCTCTCTGACCAGGTTAGATAGGTTTCATTGTAACACTGTGTGATGTTTGGAGCCAACATGGAGGCACGAGACAGTACACATGGGCACATGTGAGAGAGAACACCATCTCTCTGACCAGGTTAGATTGATGCTCAAAACAATGAAACCTATCTCAGGTCTGTAAATCAGGTGTGATAAAACCCCAGTGGGATTTTCAGATCATTGTTTAATAACAGAGGTGGTGTTCATTAATGCTATAAAACCCAAAAGTGCATACTGGCTTTTTAATATAACTTTATTGAGTGATACTCACTTCAGGAAATGTTAAACATTTTTCTGGGAGAGGTGGAGGTCTCCAAAGACCAGTTTTGGAGAGTGGTGGGATATAGGGAAAATCCAGATTCAACAATTCTGGAATGAGTAGATCATGAATGTCACCAGAAATATCACCAGATCAATGAATGCCCTAGAGTCTGAAATAGTGGAACTCCTAACATTGGTTGAGACGACAGGAGACCGAGGCCATACTTAAGCACTCAAGAGAAAAAAAGCAGCATTGGCAGACCTGCTGGGTATCAGAGCAAAGGGGGCATTCGTGAGAAGTACATTTCAGGGAATCTCTTAAATTGATGCCTCATCCAAATTTTTCTTTGGTTTAGAGAAAAAGACAAAGAATAATTATTCATTGCCTCAAATCAGCTGTTGGACAAGAGCTCACTAGCCCTAGTGAAATTAGAAAGAGGGCAGTAGAGTTCTATGCTGAGCTCCACAAGAGTGAGTACAAAGAGGATAAAACAGTGACACAGCAGTTCTTGATGGGCTCCCACAGGTGGCTGCAGATGCTGAGGTTGAGCTTGAGCAACCATTGTCTTTGCAGGAGCTATACAATGCATTAATGGAAAATGGAAAATGGAAGGGGACCAGGCATTGATGAGCTTCCCATTGACTTTTTAAAGTATTTTTGGGCCATGTTGGGAGAGGATTGGATAGCAGTAGTTAACGATAGTTTGACCGGAGGATTACTGCCGATAAGCTGCAGGAGTGCTGTCCTCAGCCTACTGCCAAAAAGGGTGACCCTATGGAGGTGAAGAACTGGAGGCCGGTGGCTTTATTGTCCACTGATTATATGCACCTGTCCAAGGCTTTGTCCAACAGGCTGACGGAGGAGATAGGGCAAATCACACATACGGACCATTCCTACTGTGTTCCTGGCAGGCAGATATGCGAGAGCATTTCTCTGATTCTGGATTTTTTGGACGTCTCTAGGCATATTGGGTTGGATGCTGGTCTAATTTCAATTGATCAGGAAAAGCAATTTGACCGAGTTGAACATCAATACTTATGGCGCACCTTTAAGGCGTTTGGTTTCAGCTCTGGTTTTATTGCCATGATCAGGGTGATGTACGTATGGTGACATTGAAAGTGTACTGAAAGTTAACAGTGGCTTGAGTGCTCCTTTTAAAGTGTGTAGAGGTATTAGGCAGGAGTGTTCTTTCTCAGGAATGTTATATGCCATCCCTATAGAGCCACTACTGGCATTAGAAGTCACATTGAAGGGGTGTACCTTTCAGAGGATATTCCTCCTATTCGTCTCTCAGCCTATGCTGATGATGTACAGTGGGGCAAAAAAGTATTTAGTCAGCCACCAATTGTGCAAGTTCTCCCACTTAAAAAGATGAGAGAGGCCTGTAATTTTCATCATAGAACTATGACAGACAAAATGAGAAAAAAATCCAGAAAATCACATTGTAGGATTTGTAATGAATTTATTTGCAAATTATGGTGGAAAATAAGTATTTGGTCACCTACAACAGACCTGTAACTTCTTCTTTAAGAGGCTCCTCTGTCCTCCACTCGTTACCTGTATTAATGGCACCTGTTTGAACTTGTTATCAGTATAAAAGACACCTGTCCACAACCTCAAACAGTCACACTCCAAACTCCACTATGGCCAAGACCAAAGAGCTGTCAAAGGACACCAGAAACAAAATTGTAGACCTGCACCAGGCTGGGAAGACTGAATCTGCAATAGGTAAGCAGCTTGGTTTGAAGAAATCAACTGTGGGAGCAATTATTAGGAAATGGAAGACATACAAGACCACTGATAATCTCCCTCGATCTGGGGCTCCACGCAAGATCTCACCCCGTGGGGTCAAAATGATCACAAGAACGGTGAGCAAAAATCCCAGAACCACACGGGGGGACCTGGTGAATGACCTGCAGAGAGCTGGGACCAAAGTAACAACGCCTACCATCAGTAACACACTACGCCGCCAGGGACTCAAATCCTGCAGTGCCAGACGTGTCCCCCTGCTTAAGCCAGAACATATCCAGGCCCGTCTGAAGTTTGCTAGAGAGCATTTGGATGATCCAGAAGAAGATTGGGAGAATGTCATATGGTCAGATGAAACCAAAATAGAACTTTTTGGTAAAAACTCAACTCGTCTTGTTTGGAGGACAAAGAATGCTGAGTTGCATCCAAAGAACACCATACCTACTGTGAAGCATGGGGGTGGGGACATCATACTTTGGGGCTGTTTTTCTGCAAAGGGACCAGGACGACTGATCCGTGTGAAGGAAAGAATGAATGGGGCCATGTATCGTGAGATTTTGAGTGAAAACCTCCTTCCATCAGCAAGGGAAGATGAAACGTGGCTGGGTCTTTCAGCATGACAATGATCCCAAACACACCGCCCGGGCAACGAAGGAGTGGCTTCGTAAGAGGCATTTCAAGGTCCTGGAGTGGCCTAGCCAGTCTCCAGATCTCAACCCCATAGAAAATATTTGGAGGGAGTTGAAAGTCCGTGTTGCCCAGCAACAGCCCCAAAACATCACTGCTCTAGAGGAGATCTGCATGGAGGAATGGGCCAAAATACCAGCAACAATGTGAGAAAACCTTGTGAAGACTTACAGAAAACGTTTGACCTCTGTCATTGCCAACAAAGGGTATATAACAAAGTATTGAGATAAACTTTTGTTATTGACCAAATACTTATTTTCCACCATAATTTGCAAATCAATTCATTAAAAATCCTACAATGTGATTTTCTGGATTGTTTTTTCTCATTTTGTCTGTCATAGTTGAAGTGTACCTATGATGAAAATTACAGGCCTCTCTCATCTTTTTAAGTGGGAGAACTTGCACAATTGGTGGCTGACTAAATACTTTTTTGCCCCACTGTAGTTATTTTAGTGAAAAACCAAGCAGTGGTGGATAGTTTGAGTCTCATGGTTGATCGTTTTAGGGGAATATCCTCCGCAAAGGTAAATTGGGTAAAAGGTTGTGCTTTACAGTTTGGAAAATGGTCTGGAGGGATCATGGCTTTGCCAGGGGGGCTGGAATGGTGTAAGTTTTTTTTAAAGTATCTTGGAGTGTACCTAGGGGATGAGGGGACAATGGACAAACATTGGAATGTGTTTCTTGAAATGTTGGAAGCGAGGATGAGGAGATGACATTGGTTGTTATCTCGCTCTATTATTGTTAACAATGTGGTTGCCTCTGCACTGTGGCATCGGTTGTCATGTTTAGAGCCACCATCTGGCCTTCTGGCTAAAATACAGGAGATTATTGTAGATTTATTTTGGGATAAATATCATTGGGTTCCACAAAGTGTTTTGTATTTGTCAAAAGAGGAGAGGGTTGGCAGGTCTTCTATTACAGCAGGTCGGGGGATTAGGTTTAAAGAAGGCTTTATTTTTTATTTATTTTTGGTTGCTAGTAGCCAGATTTTTAGGGAGTGAGTACCTCTGTTTTAGAGAGGCCTTCTTAGGGTTTCAAGCCTGATGAAGGTGTCCAGATGCACTCCAGTGGAATCAGTACATTTGCTGCTGGAGGAACCTTTGGTGTATGGGGCAAAACTGGATTGTACAACTGCAGTTGTTCCACATTTCTCCAAGATTCTGGTAAAGGGAAAAATCATCACCCTAAAACAGTTCATGGCTTTTTTATTTAAATTTTTTTATTTCACCTTTATTTAACCAGGTAGGCCAGTTGAGAACAAGTTCTAATTTACAACTGCGACCTGGCCAAGGTAAAGCAAAGCAGTGCGAAAAAAACAACAACACATAATTACACATAAACAAACGTACAGTCAATAACACAAAATAAAAGAAAAATAGAAAAATCTATGTACAGTGTGTGCATATGTAGAAGAGTAGGGAGGTAGGCAATAAATAGGCCCTAGAGGCGAAAATAATTGCAATTTAGCATTAATACTGTGATAGATGTGCAGATGATGATGTCCAGGTAGAGATACTGGGGTGCAAAAGAGCAAGAGGGTAAGTAATAATATGGGGATGAGGTAGTTGGGTGTGCTATTTACAGATTGGCTGTGTACAGGTACAGTGACCGGTAAGCTGCTCTGACAGCTGATGCTTAAAGTTAGAGAGGGAGAAATAAGACTCCAGCTTCAGAGATTTTTGCAATTCGTTCCAGTCATCGGCAGCAGAGAACTGGAAGGAAAGGCGGCCAAAGCAAGTGTTGGCTTTGGGGATGACCATTGCAATATATCTACTGGAGCGCGTGCTACGGGTGGGTGTTGCTATGGTGACCAGTGAGCTAAGGCGGGGTTTTAACTAGCAAAGACTTATAGATGACCTGGAGCCAGTGGGTTTGGCGACGGATATGTAGTGAGGGCCAGCCAACGAGAGCATACAGGTCGCAGTGGTGGGTAATATATGGGGCTTTGGTGATAAAACGGATGGCTCTGTGATAGACTACATCCAGTTTGCTGAGTAGAGTGTTGTGGGCTATTTTGTAAATGACATCGCCGAAGTCAAGGATCGGTGGATAGTCAGTTTTACGAGGGTATGTTTTGCGGCATGAGTGAAGGAGGCTTTGTTGCTGTCACGTTCCTGACCTGTTTTCTGTTTTGTATGTGTTTAGTTGGTCAGGACGTGAGCTGGGTGGGAATTCTATGTTGTGTGTCTAGTTTGTCTGTTTCTATGTCCAGCCTAATATGGTTCTCAATCAGAGGCAGATGGTAATCGTTGTCCCTGATTGAGAATCATATATAGGAGGCTTGTTTTGTGTTGGGATTTTGTGGGTGTTTGTTTCCTGTCTCTGTGTTTGTCTGCACCAGATAGGTCTGTCTCGGTTTTTTCACATTTGTTACTTTGTATGTTGTTTGTAGTGTTTCACTTGTGCTTTATTAAACATGTTGAACACTAGCCGCGCTGCACTTTGGTCCTCTCCTTCACCCCAGGAAGAAAGCCGTTACAGTTGCGCAATAGGAAGCCGATTCTAGATTTCATTTTGGATTGGAGATGATTCATGTGAGTGAGAGCAGCAATCGGTTGAAGAGCATGCACTTAATTTTACTAGCATTTAAAAGCAGTTGGAGGCCACGGAAGGAGTGTTGTATGGCGTTGAAGCTCGATTGGAGATTTGTTAGCACAGTGTCCAAAGAAGGGACAGATGTATTCAGAATGATGTCATCTGCGTAGAGGTGGATCAGAGAATCACCAGCAGCAAGAGCGACATCATTGATATATACAGAGAAAAGAGTTGGCCCGAGAATTGAACCCTGTGGTACCCCCATAGAGACTGCCAGAGGTCCGGACAACAGGCCCTTCGATTTGACACACTGAAATCTATCTGAGAAGTAGTTGGTGAACCAGGCGAGGCGGTCATTTGAGAAGCCAAGGCTATTGAGTCTGCCAATAAGAATGCGGCGATTGACAGAGTAGAAAGCCTTGGCCAGGTCGATGAAGACGGCTGCACAGTACTGTCTTTTATCGATGGCGGTTATGATATCGTTTAGGACCTTGAGCGTAGCTGAGGTGCACCCATGACCAGCTCGGAAACCAGATTGCATAGTGGAGAAGGTATGGTGGGATTCGAAATGGTCGGTGATCTGTTTATTATCTTGACTTTCGAAGATTTTAGAAAGGCAGGGCAGGATGGATACAGGTCTATAACAGTTTGGGTCTAGAGTGTCTCCCCCTTTGAAGAGGGGGATGACCGCGGCTTTCCAATCTTTGGGGATCTCAGACGATACAAAAGAGAGGTTGAATAGGCTAGTAATAGGGGTTAAAACAATTTTGGCGGATAATTTTAGAAAGAGAGGGTCCAGATTGTCTAGCCCAGCTGATTTGTAGGGATCCAGATCCAAAATGTACCATCATCATTATTACTACTACTACCACCACCACCATCATTAAACTTCTATCATTACCATCACCCCTACTACCAGTACCACTGCTACTTGGATAATAATAATGACAATAATAGTAATAATAATCACAACGACAATAATAATAATAATAACAATAATAGTAATAACAATAATACCACTAATAATAATTGTAATAACAATAATACTACTAATAAGTAAGTTACTGCTTATTATAAAGATGTTATTATTCAGTGTCCCTCAGGCTATGGCAGGAAAATACATATTTGGCTGCAAGAGGAACCGTTGCTCCTTCGCCCATGAGTTTTTTTTTGTTTTTCCTCTGGGTAAATGTTGTAATTTCTGTGAGTAATGAATCTCTTGGTGAGGAGTATTTATTACAGTAAACGAGAAAGTGCATCTCTGTTTCTACCTCTCCTTTTGTGCAGTGACCACATACACGCTCCTCTTTGGGTAGCTATGTCTTTTTATGTCTACCGGTTTCTATTGCCATTTGGTCACTCAGCCTGTACTTGGTAAGGATCTATCTCTGACAGAGTAAAGATAATCAGTCAATTCATATTCTATTTTCAGAGCCAGATAGCTATTTAGTCGGCTTTGGGATTTTGTTTCGTTTTTCCAATGTTGTAAATATGAGTCCTTTGATTGGTTCATGATTTTGTTTATTTGAATCCTTTCTTTTGAAGCTGTGCTGGTGTCAGCTTGGTTGGTTAGGTCCAAAACCAGCTGACTGGGCTCAGCTCTTGGGTTTGAAGTGCTTTAAATTGGAGACTTGAATTTGGACTTGAATTTAGGTGTAGCCCAAATTTTAATGATATTTTTTGTACTTTCATTACCACTGGAAAGCGGCCCAATTCTGCCCTACACGCATTAGTTGGATTTTCCGACAGAATTGTGCATGTAGGACTTCAATTGGATGTTTGTCCCACATTTTAAAGTTCAGTTTATTGAGTGACCCCCAAACCTCACTTCGGTAAAGAGCAGGATTACGCTGTCAAATACATTTACATTTACATTTAAGTCATTTAGCAGATGCTCTTATCCAGAGCAATATTTTTGTCCAAATTTTCATTGGGATATTGATTTTGAATAGATTCATTTTTATTGCATACAATTCTCTGCTGGCTTTTTCTTTGAGTGTATTCACTGTCGTATTACAGTTTTCCTATGCAGATATGGTCAGACCAAGGTATAAGTAATTGTTTGTGTGTTCAATTATGGTGTTGTTCAGGGTGAATTTATATTTGTGTTCCTGACATCTGTTTTTTTTCTCAGGAAAATAAATGTTTTCATTTGTTTATTTTTTATTTACTGCCAGGGTCCAATTATACCAATATTGCTCTAGAATGCTAAGGTTCCGTTGAAGACCTTCTTTGGTTGGTGATAGAAGAACCAAATCATCGGTATATACGTAGGTAGCCTAGTGGTTAGAGCGTTGTGCCAGTAACCAAAAGGTTGCTGGATGGAATCCCCGACCTGACAAGGTATAAATCTGTCATTCTGCCCCTGAACAAGGCAGTTAACAAACTGCTCTTAGGCCTTCATTGTAAATAAGAATTTGTTCTTACCTGACGTGTCTAGTTACATAAAAATAAAGCATGTTACCTCTGTGTCAAATAGTGTGAGTCTTGGGGCTGCAGAATGGTCAAACATGTCTGCTAGTTCTTTTATATAAATGTTGAAAAGGTTTGTACTCAAACTGCAGCCTTGTCTCACACCGCAACATTGCAAAAATAATTATGTTCTTTTTTATTTTTATTGCACACTGTTTTCTGTATACATACAGTTTATAAAGTCATACTCCTCACCACCATGCCCACTTTGGAGAATTTAGACTTTGCCCTCTTTTTTTGTGTGTGTTTATTAATTACCGTGTGTAAGGTGTGTATATGGTCAGTAGTGCGATGGTTGGGGAGAAAGCCAATTTGATATTTACTCATTACATTTTTTTCTTGAAGCAAGGTTTGAATTCTTGAATTCAAAATTTTACAGAAAACCTTTCCCAAGTTGCTGTTTATGCAAATTCCCCTGTAACTATTGGAGTCTGATTTGTCTCCACTTTTGTGGATAGGGGAGATGAGCTCCTGGTTCCAGACATCAGGAGAGCAGACAGAAGTTAGTACCATGTTGAACAATTTAAGCACAGCATTTTGCAACTCAGGTGTGCTGATGTTATCTAGACCACAAGCCTTCTTTGGTTTTTATAGATTTTAGATGTCCGTTTAGTTTATTGTTGGGTTATTAGGTAATCTAATGGATTTGGTTGTTTTTAATGAATAATTCAAGGATGTTAAAACATTTTTGTGGGATGTTTTTGTATAGATTATCAAAATAAATGTTCCAAATTCCTGCATCTTGTATGGCTAATTCTTGTGGCTTTGTCATGCTTAAATTGTTTCATATGTCGCAGAAATGATTTTGGCCAATTGCATTTTCAATTTCATCAAGTGTCTTATTGGTATAATTCAATTAATGCGTTTCAGTGTCTGTTTATACTGTTTCCGAGTTTCAAAGTATTCATAGTGTTTTGCTGTTTATGTTTTCATTTGACTTTTGTCTCAGGTGTTTTCTAATTGTTCTACCGCGTGGCAAGCGGTACCGGAGTGCCAAGTCTAGGACAAAAAGGCTTCTCAACAGTTTTTACCCCAATCCATAAGACTCCTGAACAGGTAATCAAATGGCTACCCGGACTATTTGCATTGTGTGGGGGCGGCCCGTCCAGGATCCAGTTGCAGAGGGAGGTGTTTAGTCCCAGGATCCTTAGCTTAGTGATGAGCTTTGAGGGTACTATGGTGTTGAACGCTGAGCTGTAGTCAATGAATAGCATTCTCACGTAAGTGTTCCTTTTGTCCAGGTGGGAAAGGGCAGTGTGGAGTGCAATAGAGATTGCATCATCTATGGATCTGTTTGGTCTGTATGCAAATTGGAGTGGGTCTAGGGTTTCTGGGATAATGGTGTTGATGTGAGCCATTACCAGCCTTTCAAAGCACTTCATTTTACATTTAACATTTAAGTCATTTAGCAGACGCTCTTATCCAGAGCGACTTACAAGTTGGTGCATTCACCTTATGATATCCAGTGGAACAACCACTTTACAATAGTGCATCTAACTCTTTTAAGGGGGGGGGGGGTTAGAAGGATTACTTTATCCTATCCTAGGTATTCCTTAAAGAGGTGGTGTTTCAGGTGTTTCCGGAAGGTGGTGATTGACTCCGCTGACCTGGCGTCGTGGGGGAGTTTGTTCCACCATTGGGGTGCCAGAGCAGCGAACAGTTTTGACTGGGCTGAGCGGGAGCTGTACTTCCTCAGAGGTAGGGAGGCGAGCAGGCCAGAGGTGGATGAACGCAGTGCCCTTGTTTGGGTGTAGGGCCTGATCAGAGCCTGAAGGTACGGAGGTGCCGTTCCCCTCACAGCTCCGTAGGCAAGCACCATGGTCTTGTAGCGGATGCGAGCTTCAACTGGAAGCCAGTGGAGAGAGCGGAGGAGCGGGGTGACGTGAGAGAACTTGGGAAGGTTGAACACCAGACGGGCTGCGGCGTTCTGGATGAGTTGTAGGGGTTTAATGGCACAGGCAGGGAGCCCAGCCAACAGCGAGTTGCAGTAGTCCAGACGGGAGATGACAAGTGCCTGGATTAGGACCTGCGCCGCTTCCTGTGTGAGGCAGGGTTGTACTCTGCGAATGTTGTAGAGCATGAACCTACAGGAACGGGTCACCGCCTTGATGTTAGTTGAGAACGGCAGCGTGTTGTCCAGGATCACGCCAAGGTTCTTAGCACTCTGGGAGGAGGACACAATGGAGTTGTCAACTGTGATGGCGAGATCATGGAACGGGCAGTCCTTCCCCGGGAGGAAGAGCAGCTCCGTCTTGCCGAGGTTCAGCTTGAGGTGGTGATCCGTCATCCACACTGATATGTCTGCCAGACATGCAGAGATGCGATTCGCCACCTGGTTATCAGAAGGGGGAAAGGAGAAGATTAATTGTGTGTCGTCTGCATAGCAATGATAGGAGAGACCATGTGAGGATATGACAGAGCCAAGTGACTTGGTGTATAGCGAGAATAGGAGAGGGCCTAGAACAGAGCCCTGGGGGACACCAGTGGTGAGAGCACGTGGTGCGGAGACAGATTCTCGCCACGCCACCTGGTAGGAGCGACATGGCTACAGACGTGAGTGCTACGGGTCTATAGTCATTTAGGCAGGTTGCCTTTGTGTTCTTGGGCACAGGGACTATGATGGTCTGCTTGAAACATGTTGGTATTACAGACTTAATCAGGGACATGTTGAAAATGTCAGTGAAGATACCTGCCACTTGGTCAGCACATGCCCGGAGCACACGTCCTGGTAATCCGTCTGGCCGCGCAGCCTTGTGTATGTTGACCTGTTTAAAGGTCTTACTCACGTCGGCTACGGAGAGCGTGATCACACAGTTGCCTGGAACAGCTGATGCGCTCATGCATGCCTCAGTGTTGCTTGCCTCGAAGCGAGCATAGAAATTATTTAGCTCATCTGGTAGGCTTGTGTCACTGGGCAGCTCGCGGCTGTGCTTCCCTTTGTAGTCTGTAATAGTTTGCAAGCCCTGCCACATAAGATGAGCGTCGGAGCCGGTGTAGTATGATTCAATCTTAGCCCTGTATTGACGCTTTGCCTGTTTGATGGTTCGTCGCAGGGCATAGCAGGATTTCTTGTAAGCTTCCGGGTTAGAGTCCCACACCTTGAAAGCAGCAGCTCTACTCTTTAGCTCAGTGCGAATGTTGCCTGTAATCCATGGCTTATGGTTGGGGTATGTACGTACAGTCACTGTGGGGATGACCTCCTCGATGCACTTATTGATAAAGCCAGTGACTGATGTGGTGTACTCCTCAATGCCATCGGAAGAGTCCCGGAACATATTCCAGTCTGTGCTAGCAAAACAGTCCTGTAGTTTAGCATCTGCTTCATCTGACCACTTTTTTGTAGACCGAGTCACTGGTGCTTCCTGCTTTAGTTTTTGATTGTAAGCAGGAATCAGGAGGATAGAGTTGTGGTCGGATTTACCAAATGGAGGGCGAGGGAGAGCTTTGTACACGTCTCTGTGTGTGGAGTAAAGGTGATCTAGACTTTTTTCCCCTCTGGTTGCACATTTAACATGTTGATGGAAATTTAGTAGAACTGATTTAAGTTCTACCAAATGTGACAACACTATCTTAACTTTCACATTAGTCTTCACTTAACCTTTCACGAGCCTCTACCCCGGGTCCGGGATCACCCCCCACCCCCCCCACACACTGATTAGCATAGCTAGCATAGCTTCACAAGTAGATAGTAGCATCTAAATATCATTAAATCACAAGTCCAAGACACCAGATGAAAGATACACATCTTGTGAATAAAGCCACCATTTCAGATTTTTCAAATGTTTTACAGGGAAGACACAATATGTAAATCTATTAGCTAAACACGTTAGCAAAATACACCACTTTTCTAACTCCATCAGTTTCTTACTCCTTCAGGTGCTATCACCAATTCGGCTCAACTAAGATATTGATAGCCAATAACCTATAAAAAACCTCTTCAGATGACAGTCTGATAACATATTTATGGTATAGGATAGGTGTTGTTAGAAAAAAGTGCATATTTCAGGTAGAAATCACAGTTTACAATTGCACCGACCATCACAAATCCGACTAGAATTACTAGATAGAGCAACGTGTATGACCAATTTACTCATCATAAAACATTTCATAAAAATAGACAAAGCATAGCAATGGAAAGACCCAGTTCTTGTGATTTCAGACCATATTTCAGATTTTCTAAGCGTTTTTCAGCGAAAACACAATAAATCGATAAGTTAGCATACCACATGTGCAAACGTTACCAGAGCATCGATTCCAGCCAAAGAGCGCTATAACGTAATCACCGCCAAAATATATTAATTTTTTCACTAACCTTCTCAGAATTCTTCAGATGACACTCCTGTAACATCATTTTACAACATACATATACAGTTTGTTCGAAAAGGTGCATATTTAGCCATACAAAACCGTGGTTACACAATAAAAATACTAGGAAATCAAGCCTCAATATGTCTGACGTCATCTATCAGAGTGATCTAGTTTAATTGAAAGCTAATCATATACTTGACTAAAAAATACAGGGTTGACAGCAATCGAAAGACAAATTAGTTCTTAATGCAACCGCTGATTTACATTTTTAAAATTATCCTTACTTTTCAATACAGGGTTCGCCAAGTGAAGCTATACCAAACAAAATGGCGAAATATGCGTTTAAAATATTTCGACAGAAACACGATTTATCATATTAAATATTGCTTACTTTGAGCTGTTCTTCCATCATATTCTTGGGCAATGTATCCTTTCTATGTTATAAACGTCTTTTGGTCGATAGATGTCCTCTGTCCTTCGAAATGTCCACCACCAACGACCGACACCCCGAAACGTTTCCAAAGCTAAAAAGGGCACGACAAAGAAATTCCTCAAAATCGCACTAAACGGATATAAATTGCTATAAAACGGTTCAAATTAACTACATTATGATGTTTTTAACAACTATAACGACTGAAAACATGACCGGAGAAATATCACTCTCTAAAAAACGATTTGGAACGAGGCAAGTCCGATGGCCTTCACGCTTCAGGCGCACGACGAGAAAGGGCGGTGCCTATACATTTTGGTCTTTTATAATGGCTGTGAATGTCCCATCGATTTCATTCAAAACGTGATGACGTACAGACACCCAGAGGAAGACGTAGGCAGTGTCGGTTTCTTCATAGCATTCACTGTCGCCTTAAAAACAGACTCCAGATCAGAGGTAAACATTTCTGAAATCTGAACCCTGTCATGAAAAGTGCTGTAGAAATTGTTCTGTACCACTCAGAGACAAAATTCCAACTTCTATAGAAACTAGAAGGTGTTTTCTATCCAATAATAACAATAATATGCATATTGTACGATCAAGAATTTAGCACGAGGCAGTTTAATTTGGAGACCCAAATATGCTAATGCGGAACAGCACCCCCTATAGTTGCAAGAAGTTAACGTCTACCCTGGCTCTATGTGTGTGAGGAATAACCTTGTCCTCTTTGATAATATGTGTTTGCTTCATGGTTTCTGTGTGTCATTTTCTCCAGACAGTTTTTGGTCATGGCTCTTCCTGCCTCTGGCTCTGTGTTGGCTTGTAATTGGACAGAGAAGATGGCAAATAGGGGCACAGTTCAGACTAAATATTTTCTCTTACTTTCTATTTTGCTCTCGTTCTCGTTCTCTTCCTCTTTCCATCCTTTACCCTCTCCATTTCTCCTGCCCTTTTTGACTTAAAGGATGTTCTATTTCCATCAGGCTTCTTTATCTTCTCTTCCTCTCTTCCTTCTCTGATCTTCCTTCCTTTCATTTTACGCCCTGTGTGGGGTGCAGAGTGGTGTCTGTGTGTTGGTCTCTGTGTTCAGTTAAGGTCAGCTACTGAATAAGATTTCTGATGGGTAGACCCATCCTCTGATCCTGCTTTGACCATACTCATTGGTTGCTGTGAGGTTGGGCCAACGTTGGCCACTGACCTGCCTTTGGTCTCGCTGGCTCTATCTGACTCACTCATACATCTTCGCTCGCTTTTTTGGATCATGGCCCCTCGACATGTGGATCTGTACACAGTACTATTCTGGACCAGGTCCCAGGCTGATGTGGGCCAGATCTCAGGCTGATGTAGGGTTGAGTCCCAGGTTGTGTATCTGACTTTCCAGAATATTGTTTTTTGGAGAAGAGTAGCTATCAGCCTTTGGTGCATTCTTCTTTTCTTTTTAATTTTGTTTCATCGTCGATAAAGTGCAGCGAGACCGGTTTGTCAACACACCTCCGCCCCTCTCTACTCTCTGCCTGCTTGCATTTCCTGTGCTCTCTCACATCACAAAGTGAGGCTTTTGCGCGATAAAGTTCAAAGCAGCATTATTAATTTCGAGCAAGACAGAGAGAAACTGACACAGACATCAAAAGGAGAGAAAAGGCCTTGTGATGGTGGGGACTGTCAAAGGACGCAACTTTGTGTGTGTGAGTCGACGTACAAAAGAGAAAAGAGTCTCCGGCTCCCTACACACACTCGCTCGCCGAGGACCCTGGGTTGTGATGTATCTGCCATCATGAAACAAGGCACAGAGATTGCTTTTAATCTTCTAAGGCTGGTGGAATTATGAAAAGGCATGTGTAGGGCACTGTGTGCTTTTTGAATGATAGGATTTAATTGAAGCAAGTCTGTCTCAGGGAAGGAGGAGATACAGGAAGCGCTTCGTGTGTGTGTGTGTGTGTGTGTGTGTGTGTGTGTGTGTGTGTGTGTGTGTGTGTGTGTGTGTGTGTGTGTGTGTGTGTGTGTGTGTGTGTGTGTGTGTGTGTGTGTGTGTGTGTGTGTGTGTGTGTGTGTGTGTGTGTGTGTGTCAAACTGGGGGTGGCCATAGGGGCATGCGCTTGATGCATGAAGCTGCATTAGTTCATAGAGGATCAATCAGAACTCAAACCAAGTACTTCAACGGCGTCCTGGTTGTATCTAACAGTCGCAGCCGGTTTCAATAATAGATCAGTCACAGTTGGTTAGCTGTGCTATTTGAGGTCTACTGGTCTCTATTGTTAACTCCGACATCTATCATATCTCCATTAGTAATGTCTGTAAAAGGACACGGGTTCTGCACTGCTCTACTCTGCTCTGCAGACCACTGCGTCCCAAATGGCACCCAATTTTTTTTTTTACCAGGGCCCTATGGATAGGGCACTATGTAGGGAATAGGGTGCCATTTGGTACACATACATCAAAGCAGAGGTATGAACGGTCCATTAGGCCAGCGGCTCTTTTAAAACACATTCACTTTAATGCCTAAGCAAATTGGAGCTAAAACGGAGCAAAGTGTCATTAATTCTACAGTTCACTTCTGCCATCGTTAGGGCCACATCAAATTGCACTTAAAATGCTGTTTAGGTTAGCTAATGTTACAAGCAAGGGACAAGTGTATGTGTGTGTGCATGTGGGCATC
This sequence comes from Salvelinus alpinus, assembly GCF_045679555.1. Classification (NCBI taxonomy): domain Eukaryota; kingdom Metazoa; phylum Chordata; class Actinopteri; order Salmoniformes; family Salmonidae; genus Salvelinus; species Salvelinus alpinus. The sequence goes on from NC_092122.1 coordinate 11,116,032, forward strand.
CAGCGAACAAACACGAACACACAGACACATAAACACACACAGTTTTGGTTAAATTATATAAAAACAAATTCTGTCAGCCGTATAAGTATACTTTCGTTCATTGCCATATGTGACCCATGGTGGCGTGACAGCGGGATCAATATAAATATCTCTATCAAGACGCGTTTCTAAATGGAGCTGTTCACAACTCTAAGGCATCCCTGCAACTAAACATGACACATTTAGAACAGCAACAGAGACTTCTGTGTGGGCTTGATCTAACGCCATGTGATCATAGTGTCAGTCATGAAAGACACAGAGGAGGAGGAGGTGGAGACATAGACTCCTCTCCTATGGAGAACCAACATTCCACATGGGGAACAATTCCTCTAAGTCATGTCATGTGGAATAAGATAAATCTTCCACCTTACGACATATATCACCAAGCAAACAACTGAGGAAGTAGAGAAGGTAATGTTATTATTGTCCTTCATTTGCCGTACAGAATCTCACTTTACTACCTTCCAGGTCTACATGCCTGTGTACGACTGTGACCACTATGAAGTGTCTTGCTTAGTCCGTGTTCAGGTTGCGTCATATTTAAACTCATCCACTACAGTGTCATTCAGCTCTTTCCCTCCTCCCTGGCCTACCCTGTATATTAATGAGGGCCCATTTAAGACCCTGGTTAATGTCAGAGCTGCCTGCCTGCCTGCCTGCCTGCCTGTCTGCCTGCCTGCCTAGGGACCCTGTAGACTCAGCAGAAAGTACTGAGGCCAAATGTGTCTTCCCTCCTCTGGGCTCATGAGGCCTTTAGTTTCTGTCTCTTTGTTTTTCCTCCTGCATCATTAACTGGAGTTGTTTGTTTTCCCTCCATTTCTAAAAGCAGGAGTTTGGTCAGACAGTGATGTGAGTACGAACTGTAACAAATATATACTGTATGTTGAGATTCACTCAAGCGAAAGCTTTTACCTTGAAACAGGCTAATTAAGTGAGGTAATGACTGAGAGAAAGGAGGAATGGAGGGAAGGAGGGCTGTGTAAGCATCCGTTGGGGGACGAGGGCTTTATCTAAATGACAGGGGACTCTTCTTTGTCCTCAGAGCCACAGAACACAGCAACAAAACAAGGCCAATAACTGTGTCCAAGTATATTTTCATTCAGATTCAACTTTACGTCAAAGCAGGGACAAACATGTACAGTTGAAGTTGGAAGTTTACATACACTTAGGTTGGAGTCATTAAAACTCGTTTTTCAACCACTTCACACATTTCTTGTTAACAACTATAGTTTTGGCATGTCGGTTAGGACATCTACTTTGTGCATGACACAAGTAATTTTTCCAACAATTGTTTACAGGCAGATTATTTAATTCACTGTATCACAATTCCAGCGGGTCAGAAGTGTACATACACTAAGTTGACTGCGACTTTAAACAGCTTGGAAAATCCATAAAATGATGTCATGGCTTTAGAAGCTTCTGATAGGCTAATTGACATAATTGGAGTCAATTGGAGGTGTCCCTGTGGATGTATTTCAAGGCCTACCTTCAAAATCAGTGCCTTTTTGCTTGACATCATGGGAAACTCAAAAGAAATCAGCCAAGACCTCAGAAAACAAATTGTAGACCTCCACAAGTCTGGTTCATCCTTGGAAGCAATTTCCAAACGCATGAAGGTACCACGTTCATCTGTACAAATAATAGTACGCAAGTATAAGCAGCATGGGACCACGCAGCCACATTCATCTGTACAAACAATAGTACGCAAGTATAAACACCATGGGACCACACAGCTGTCAAATCGCTCAGTATCCTAGAGTTGAACATACTTTGGTGCGAAAAGTGCAAATCAATCCCAGAACAACAGCAAAGGACCATGTGAAGATGCTGGAGAAAACAGGTACAAAAGTATCTATATCCACAGTAAAACAAGTCCTATATCGACATAACCTGAAGGCCGCTCAGCAAGGAAGAAACCACTGCTCCAAAACCGCCATAAAAATGCCAGACTACGGTTTGCAACTGCACATGGGGACAAAGATCGTACTTTTTGGAGAAATGTCCTCTGGTCTGATGAAACAAAAATAGAACTGTTTGGCCATAATGACCATCGTTATGTTTGGAGGAAAAAGGGGGAGGCTTGCAAGCCGAAGAACACCATCCCAACCGTGAAGCACGTAGGTGTCCGCATCATGTTGTGGGGATGCTTTGCTGCAGGAGGGACTGGTGTACTTCACAAAATAGATGGCATCCCGAGGCAGGAAAATTATGTGGATATATTGAAGCAACATCTCAAGACATCAGTCAGGAAGTTAAAGCTTGGTCGCAAATGGGTCTTCCAAATGGACAATGACCCCAAGCATACTTCCAAAGTTCTGGCAAAATGGCTTAAGGAAAACAAAGTCAAGGTATTGGAGTGGCCATCACAAAGCCCTGACCTCAATCCCATAGAAAATTTGTGGGCAGAACTGAAAAAGCGTGTGTGAGCAAGGAGGACTACTAACCTGAATCAGTTACACCAGCTCTGTCAGGAGGAATGGGCCGAAATTCACCCAACGTATTGTGGGAAGCTTGGGGAAGGCTACCCGAAACATTTGATCCAAGTTAAACAATTTAAAGGCAATGCTACCAAATACTAATTGAGTGTATGTCAACTTCTGACCCACTGGGAATGTGATGAAAGAAATGAAAGCTGAAATTAATCATTCTCTCTACTATTATTCTGACATTTCACATTCTTAAAACAAAGTGGTGATCCTAACTGACCTAAGACTAGGATTAAATGTCAAGAATTGTGAAAAAACTGAGTTTAAATGTATTTGGCTAAGGTGTATGTAAGCTTCCGACTTCAACTGTATGTATTTGTGCATTTGTATGAAACTAGGAGAGATGAGGAAAAACATGCAGGGGATGAGGATGGTGAATGTCAGGGGTGTGTTTGTGTTCAGTTAGAGGGCACAGCGGGTTGCAGCCTCTCCCCTGACAACACAAAGGCCAAACGCAGACATGGGGCCGTGCTCACAGGGAGATGGAGAGTTACTGTCCAAACTGAAGACAGATAACACGCCAGGAAGAATGTAGAAAACTGAAGAAAACAGCTACTTAGACAGAAATAGAAATGTGCTTAAATAGCTGGCACCTGAGTGAAAACAACAAGGCCAAAACCATACACTTACACATATACGTGGAATTACTTTTTCTATGCAGTGTAGTGTCTTTGGCTATGCCGGATTAAGTGATATGACATGCTATTCTATAAAATAATTTATCTGTAATTAATATTACCTGATTAAGCTAATCAGGTAGATAATTAACTAGAAAGTCAGGGCACCATGAAATAATGTTTATAGAGCTGTTATCTTTAAAATAAACTCTTAAAGACCTAGTAAACTTTTACATCAATAGCAGCCAAAATTTTATCCTCGCCTTGTTTAGTCTCATCTGAAAGTGATAAATTATTGGTTTTCTTCACGAACCCTGGCTAACAAGTTGAATCAGCAATACAACATTTGGTGTAATTATTTACTAAATACCTAACTAATCACACAGAATGCAAATGATGTCATAAAGAAAACGTCCCTGGTGGACGGAACAGATATGACGGCTGGTTACACAAAGAGAGGGGGTTGGGTTTGAGTGAAAGAGCGGGAAGACTGAGTAACAAAGGGATAAGCTATGCTCTCGTAAATACAGAATCTTATGCATTCTAAATAACCGCCCATTTGGAAAAGGAAAATGCAATGAATATTTACTCTGAGCTGCACTTCAATAGGTTGGTTGTAGATGGAAGGCCGTGTTGCCCAACAGAGATCTTCCTGTCCCCGGAAGAATGTCTCTGGTGGTAAACTGGATACGTTGTAGTATCGTCGTTGTTTGTTAGACTGAATACGTCTAACGGCTAACTCAATTGGCTAGGAGGTATCACTTCTGGAGTGAATAAGAGTTCAAAGTTCCTACCAAGTTGCCATACTTTTAAGCTCGTGCTATATTCTGGTAGGTTATTATCTGAGCCCTTTTAACATGGGACCGTCGTCCTCGGAACAGAAAGGTACATTTTCGTCAAGGGTTTTATATAGGAGGGGAGAGAAGGGCATGTTTCATAGTTTATAACCAATGTCTCTTCACATGGGCGGGCCACTGAGTGAGCAGAGCTTTAACCTTATGAAAACCTAATTCTCTCATTTGGAAGCTAAAATTACATTTCATTTTTTCACAAGTAGTTTCATATTTAAACATTTAAATTGCACAACAATTCCATGTGAATCTGATAACTAGAATGTGTAGACTTTCCAAGATACAGTTTATGTCGTCCTGTCATCAGTCATAATGTCTCAGACGCCAACTGATCTGGCATCATATTCATTGAGTAGCAATGCATATTTTCAACTGGTTGGGTTACCGAAATATGGTTCCTTTCCCCCCACCTTTTGATGTTCCCAGACTCTCTATGTTTAACTTCTTGGCGCACAGATCCCGATCACGGGATCATTTTCCTAAACAACCACTGAATTGCAGAGCGCCAAATTCAAAAATATATTTATAATCATGGAATCACAAGTGAAATATACCAAAACACAGATTAGTTTGTTGTTAATCCACCTATCATGTCAGATTTTGAAAATATGCTTTACAGCGAAAGCAATCCAAGCGTTTGTGAGTGTATCAATCAATGCTAGAACAGATAGCCTTAAATTAGCTTGGTCACGGAAGTCAGAAAAGCAATAAAATTAATCGCTTACCTTTGATAATCTTCAGATGTATGTACTCACGAGACTCCCAGTTACACAATAAATATTATTTTTGTTCGATTAGTTTTGTAACAAAAAAACACCATTTGGGTTGCGCATTATGTTCAGAAAACCACAGCCTCGTTCCGTTCCTGAAAGGCAGACGAAAATTCCCAAAAGTATCCGTAATGTTCGTAGAAACATGTCAAACGTTTTTTATAATCAATCCTCAGGTTGTTTTTAACATACATAATCGATAATATTTCAACCGGACGGTAACCTATTCAATAAAAGAGAGAAAGAAAATGGAGAGCTATCCCTCTCGCGTGCAGGAACTAATCAAAGGACACCTGACTCGTTTTGAAAAATCTCGCAAATGTTTTAACCTTTCACGAGCCTCTACCCCGGGTCCGGGATCACCCCCCACCCCCCCCACACACTGATTAGCATAGCTAGCATAGCTTCACAAGTAGATAGTAGCATCTAAATATCATTAAATCACAAGTCCAAGACACCAGATGAAAGATACACATCTTGTGAATAAAGCCACCATTTCAGATTTTTCAAATGTTTTACAGGGAAGACACAATATGTAAATCTATTAGCTAAACACGTTAGCAAAATACACCACTTTTCTAACTCCATCAGTTTCTTACTCCTTCAGGTGCTATCACCAATTCGGCTCAACTAAGATATTGATAGCCAATAACCTATAAAAAACCTCTTCAGATGACAGTCTGATAACATATTTATGGTATAGGATAGGTGTTGTTAGAAAAAAGTGCATATTTCAGGTAGAAATCACAGTTTACAATTGCACCGACCATCACAAATCGACTAGAATTACTAGATAGAGCAACGTGTATGACCAATTTACTCATCATAAAACATTTCATAAAAATAGACAAAGCATAGCAATGGAAAGACCCAGTTCTTGTGATTTCAGACCATATTTCAGATTTTCTAAGCGTTTTTCAGCGAAAACACAATAAATCGATAAGTTAGCATACCACATGTGCAAACGTTACCAGAGCATCGATTCCAGCCAAAGAGCGCTATAACGTAATCACCGCCAAAATATATTAATTATTTCACTAACCTTCTCAGAATTCTTCAGATGACACTCCTGTAACATCATTTTACAACATACATATACAGTTTGTTCGAAAAGGTGCATATTTAGCCATACAAAACCGTGGTTACACAATAAAAATACTAGGAAATCAAGCCTCAATATGTCTGACGTCATCTATCAGAGTGATCTAGTTTAATTGAAAGCTAATCATATACTTGACTAAAAAATACAGGGTTGACAGCAATCGAAAGACAAATTAGTTCTTAATGCAACCGCTGATTTACATTTTTAAAATTATCCTTACTTTTCAATACAGGGTTCGCCAAGTGAAGCTATACCAAACAAAATGGCGAAATATGCGTTTAAAATATTTCGACAGAAACACGATTTATCATATTAAATATTGCTTACTTTGAGCTGTTCTTCCATCATATTCTTGGGCAATGTATCCTTTCTATGTTATAAACGTCTTTTGGTCGATAGATGTCCTCTGTCCTTCGAAATGTCCACCACCAACGACCGACACCCCGAAACGTTTCCAAAGCTAAAAAGGGCACGACAAAGAAATTCCTCAAAATCGCACTAAACGGATATAAATTGCTATAAAACGGTTCAAATTAACTACATTATGATGTTTTTAACAACTATAACGACTGAAAACATGACCGGAGAAATATCACTCTCTAAAAAACGATTTGGAACGAGGCAAGTCCGATGGCCTTCACGCTTCAGGCGCACGACGAGAAAGGGCGGTCTCTATACATTTTGGTCTTTTATAATGGCTGTGAATGTCCCATCGATTTCATTCAAAACGTGATGACGTACAGACACCCAGAGGAAGACGTAGGCAGTGTCGGTTTCTTCATAGCATTCACTGTCGCCTTAAAAACAGACTCCAGATCAGAGGTAAAAATTTCTGAAATCTGAACCCTGTCATGAAAAGTGCTGTAGAAATTGTTCTGTACCACTCAGAGACAAAATTCCAACTTCTATAGAAACTAGAAGGTGTTTTCTATCCAATAATAACAATAATATGCATATTGTACGATCAAGAATTTAGCACGAGGCAGTTTAATTTGGAGACCCAAATATGCTAATGCGGAACAGCACCCCCTATAGTTGCAAGAAGTTAAAATAAAAGCCTGAAACTATGTCTAAAGCCTGGTCACAGCCTGAAGAAGCCATTGGAAAAGGAATCTGGTCGATACCCCTTTAAATGGAAGAGGGGCAGGCAATGAAACAGGGGAGAGAAAAAATAATGCACTTCCGGGTTGGATTTCCTCAGGTTTTCACCTGCAGAATCAGTTTTGTTATACTCACAGACAATATTTTGACAGTTTTGGAAACTTTGGAGTGTTTTCTATCAGAATCTGTAAATTATATGCATATTCTACGATCTGGGCCTGAGAAATAGTCAGTTTACCTTGGGAACGTTATTTAAAAAATAAAAAAAATCTGGCCCCTTGCGTCAAGAAGTTAACAAAGGCTTTTCAAGAGTCCTTCGGTAGAGTCAAGAGAGAGGAAAGGTATTTATGGGGGAGGGGGTCAGAAACCTTACCCACACGCCAACGTCATGACAGCAGGCACAACCATGTCATTTGCCCCAGTATTGTGAAGCTGTTTATGACACTCACTACCTTGAAAAAGAAGAGATGGGACTTGTAAAATTGTTCATTCTTGCGTTTCAATCAGTGACTTATTGAGACCTGGGAGAACCAGGTGTGTGAACTCAGGACAATCCCTGACTTTAAAAAAGATTTTATAGATCAATTGGGCTGCTTCCCTGAATGACTAGAGCTCTACCCCTCTAGACTAAAATGTTGATACTGTAGTGAAAATGCATAGGCTTCATAGATATGCATAGCATTCTGCAACATCATCTCTATAAATATCAATCATTTATATTAGAGCACGATGTACACATATGACCCCACCGTACCCAGCCTCAGGACAGTGTGTAGATAGAGAAAAACAGAGATGACATGATCAAATCAAGAGAGAGAGAGATTGCTCATTCAACAGAGACTGTGCCTTCCTTGGTCATCAGCCCAGAACAGACAGACAAAACAGCAATAGAGCATCTCTTCATTCTCCCTCTCTCCTTCTCCTTTCCCTCGTTCTCTCTCTCTCTGCGTGTTAATGGATATTTAAAGGTTATGTCAGAGTGCAGGATATAAAGCGTGCTAGGGGGTCAGAGGAGGCCACGCCTTACTCCCTCTCTCCCCCCGAGGATACAAGGAATGAAACATACATTAAACACATTTACCAGAAGTTTCCTTTCAGAAAAACACTTAATATCGTCTGTTGTTCTCCCCGCAACTAATATCGTTTTGAATTAAAACGGTGACAGGTTATCTTAATCTAATATCAGAGACAATTGCAGCCGAGTACCTCGTCATAGCGACGGAAAGGAATCCGGATCAGAATTGGACATGCACTCGGATTAAATGACAGATGGGGGTAGAGAAATCATTATGGTCTACATTGGGAAATATCATTTTGTGTTATTGCATGGTGGCGTGGTATAGCATTGTCTCTCGCACACGCCACGGATATCCAATCTTGTATTGTAAACAAGCGTCTGAGATAGGTAGAGGAAGATGTTATTGTGTTATTCATAGCTGCAATATCTCTTCTCAAAATAATATCAGTCCCTGATGAAGTAATGCCGTTTTATTATTTATGGTTTCTGTCTCTGCGTAGCTGGAAACCTCCCAGTAGTGCATCTGTGTGAGATATTTGAAACTCGGTCTTTAAATTAAGACACTCAAAGAAAATTTGAATTCTAACGTGATTTTGGAAAATAGACTATTTTCTTTTGAAGCACCCTTCGAATGGAGAATTGCCTCTTAAATGTGTGTGTCTGTATGGTGATGTATTTCACTTCAGATAGACTGTGACTGACTATGCTGTGGTATGTGCATATGTGTGCATGCATGCAGATACACAGACACACACACACGAACGCAGGCACACACATACACATTGGTACACACCCATGAGCGGTTTCAGCTGTTTTAACCCTGCTGAAGCAGAAGTCTGTTCTTTGGTGGCGTCTGGTGTCCAGGCCGATGGCATGTGTCACTACCCATCACCAAGTCTCCCTCAAACCAGACCTGTCACTTTAACCCAGTCAACCAGTGTAGAACACAGGGGACAGGCACCATCACACAGGCTAGAGGAATGGGTAGAAGTGGAGGAGGGCGGGGGGAGAGGAAGAGATATGGGAGACGTGTTCTGTAGCACAGTGGCTTGAGACAAAGGAAGGATGAGAGAGGGGCGAGAGAGCTTCGAGTTGGGGCAGAGAGGGAAAAAGGGATGAAAGGAAGGAGCGAGCGAAAGAGAGAGACATGAATGAAGGATGGGGTGCAGAGTTGAGGCATAATGTATCATTTCTATATCAGCGCCACCCCGGAGATCCCAGCCTCGGCCCATCCATCCATCACACCAGTGTCTGGGCGCTGGCGCTGTCACCAGACACGAAGGCACATCATTGTGAGTACACAGACTCAGCCATGCATCACTGGGCTAGAGGCAGGTGAGAGGATGTTCTGCAGAGGGATCTCTGTGAGAAAACAGATGGTTCATCTGTTGCTCAGGCTCAGGTGGTTAGAGCAATACAGACCTTACCTTCTGATGGAATAGCTGATTAAAATATAGAGATGCGACTTCCAGATTGGGCCTTGTTTGAGATGATGTTATGGGAGCAATTCTTAGATTAAAATATCTATTCTGAAGGCTACTGCTAGGTGTTAGTTGCTCAAAGTTAGCCGGTCTAGGTTTGATTGAATGTGTGAACTTTCCTAAATGAGCTGATCTTTTACCACTTTTCTTCCAGTTGTTTCTCACACCAGGGGGACAGGACACTGTGTCTCTCACATTTCATTGATGTCTGTCGATTCCTGTCATCTCATTATTTCCTAGGTCCATCTCTCTCTCTCTCTCTCTCTCTCTCTCTCTCTCTCTCTCTCTCTCTCTCTCTCTCTCTCTCTCTCTCTCTCTCTCTCTCTCTCTCTCTCTTTTTCTCTCTCTCTCTCTCTCTCTCTCTCTCTCTCTCTCTCTCTCTCTCTCTCTCTCTCTCTCTCTCTCTCTCTCTCTCTCTCTCTCTCTCTCTCTCTCTCTCTCTCTCTCTCTCTCTCTCTCAGGTTCACTGGCAGCGTGAGTGAGATAATATGCCTGCTCGACTTCAACTAAATTGTTACTCTGGTTTTATTCCGCATTTAAATATTTGAAGGAACGGCTGCAGTGCCGCTTTGAAAATTGCCACAAAGGGATGAAGGCTGCTGCTGGGCAGCTTACAGCTTTCATCTGCTGCTAGGCGCTCCATTGGCCCGATCCCTGGGACGGAAAATGACCATTATATATATGGTTTTGATTTTCTAACCAGGCACAACAACAAAGTTACGGCGAGAACATTACCACATTTATCACGTCTGGTCGATAGAATAAAACAGGCATTGACCTTTCCTTCATTTGGAGGCATGGCATTCGTTGTTGTAAGTCTCAGAGGGGTCTGGCTGAAAGCATGAACACAAATTACCAGCCACCATTAAAGGGACACATCTATTCCACAGCGCACCGTCATTACTAGAGGCCCATAAAAGTCTGGAGGGACACCGTCCCGTGCTGTGGCAGGCCGCACGCACGTAGAAAACACCCACACGCACACACACACACACACACACACACACACACACACACACACACACACACACACACACACACACACACACACCCTCTGCTCGGGAGACCACTGAGAGGCCTATTACACACACTCTGATTTACACCGGCAATGCCTGTCGCTACGACGATCAACCACAGCATCACATCAACCTGCCGTGGCAGGGAAACTAATTGAGCACATATATATCTGTCCTCTCCAACAGAGACCTGACTGAGGAACGGCTGCATGACCCTCCAGCCTGCAGGAAGCTGAACTAAACCCTATGCCTCCAGGTGTGGATTTGTGTAGACCCAATAACACTTATGTAGGATTCAAAACATTATGGTTGTCGTATGATATTTACTGCAGCTCAGTTTAGTTTTTGTCTGCACAGCGCACTGTGGGTCCATGTGATTAGGTCACTCTTGCTCTGAGCGATAGGTAGAGTAGGGTAACTTGGCGTCCATCCGTGTTGTGGCCCTCTGAAGATACGTCATTACGTGAAGCATGTCCATGCTCATCAGTGTGTGTGTGTGTGTGTGTGTGTGTGTGTGTGTGTGTGTGTGTGTGTGTGTGTGTGTGTGTGTGTGTGTGTGTGTGTGTGTGTGTGTGTGTGTGTGTGTGTGTGTGTGTGTGTGTGTGTGTGTGTGTGTGTGTGTGTGTGTGTGTGTGTGTGTGTGTGTTTTCCTTCTCTGTTGGTCGTGTCCTGTCTTAACACTCAGCTGACCGGATGATGCTCCACCGAGTTCTCCTCCACCCCACTGTTCTCACTGCAGTCCTACAAGCCTGGCTTAACCCTTACAAGTCTGACTTAACCCAGTGATTTGATCCACACTCAGACACAAACTCAAATCAGACCTCTGAACAGATCCGGTTGAGAATCCATGTGTGTCTTTGTCATGGACTGAAGCCTTCCTGAGTGTGTGTGTGTCTTTGTTCCATAGTGAGTGTGAGTGGCTGTGTGGCTTCAGCCACAGCGTTAGAGACAGACTGGTCTTCTCCATTGCCTGGGCTCCTGGTGTACAGGTGTTTCATTTCACACACAACACTGACCATGTGACTCTGGGAATGGATTGTCCCATTCCCCTGCTGCATAGGGACTTAGCCATGATGAGCTAACACACGCAAAGGATGAAGAGAGAGAAAGAGAGGGAGAAAGAGATACAGAAGGAAGGCCATCCATTCTGGACTGGTTTAAATGGTGTTTTGTTGTTTTGTTCCTCCCTCCCTTATCTCCCATCCTCCCTCCCTGGAGGAGTGTGTAGAGCAGCCCAGCCCTCTTCCTGGAACGCCAAAAAAGCTCCACTCATATTCCCATGATGCTCGTGGAGTGGGTTCTGAGATAATCGGAGCGCGGAATCCGGGGAAGATGGGATAGAGGAGTTGGCGTGTTTGTATGTGTGTGTGTGTATGTGTGTGTGTGTGTGTGTGTGTGTGTCAGCTGGCAGAAAGATCCTGAGTCCATTGCCAGGCTCTGCCCATATGTCCAACACAGTCTGTCTGTGCTCAATAATGTACAGCACTAACAGAGTGGAAGGCATTACTGGTATTTAAAGTAACTGCCAAGTGTTTCCAGATTTCTATGAAATATGACATATAACTACTTACAATATGAGCAAAATCGTTTTCCTTCCAAAAATGTTTAATTAAGCATGTTAAAAACTTCTCACGAGTCACCAACCCTGATCCGGTAGCACCCCCCACCCCACTGAGTAGCATAGCTAGCATAGCGTCACAAGTAACTTGTAGCATCTAAATATCATTAAATCACAAGTCTAAGACACCAGATGAAAGATACAGGTCTTGTGAATAAAGCCACCATTTCAGATTTTTAAAATGTTTTACAGGGAAGACACAATATGTAAATCTATTAGCTAACCACGTTAGCAAAGGACACGATATTTTTACTCCCAACAGCCTTTTCCTGCGTCAGTAGCTATCACTAATTCGACGAAATAAAAATATATATAGCCACTAACCAAGAAACAACTTCATAAGATGACAGTCTGATAACATATTTATGGAATTGCATAGTTTTTTTTTTTTAAATGTGCATTTTTCAGGTATAAATCACAGTTCTACATTGCAGCTGCAATCTGAAAAGGTGCCGACCAAGCCAGAACAATTGCAGAGACCAACGTCATATAACTAATTACTCATTTTAAAACATTTCAGAAAAATACACAGCGTACAGATATTGAAAGCCCAACATCTGGTGAATCCAAACAATATTTCAGATTTATGAAATGTTTTATAACGAAAACAAAATGTAGCGCTAAATTAGCATAGCTATACCAGGCAGATTCGGCTGGGCGCCCACGGCAAGTTCACATGCAAAACAGATATGATATAACATCGTAAATTGGGTCTTACTATGGCTGATCTTTCATCAGAATGTTGATCAAAGTGTCCTTTGTCAAGATGAGTCGTTGGTTCCGTTCAGAAATGTTCCTTTCCCACTCCATTTAGCACAGGTACCGGTCGAGTGGCACGGATTTCTCAAACGTAAATACAATCCGACAACGGAACACCGCAAAACTCCCGGAAAAATTCTAATAATCTGATTAAACTATATTGAAAAAACATACATTACGATGATATGGTCACATGTATCAAACAAAATTCGACACGGAGATAGTTTTCATACATAACGCCAGCAAAACAGTACACAATCGCAGCTCAAATTCGAGCGATTCAGTAAACCGGAAGTTGTCGGTCACGCCAAAGAAATGGGTCCTATTTCACGTCAGTCCCAGATAAACAAAGAATTTCTCCTCTGACGTCCTCTTGACAACCAGAGGAAGGCGAATGAAGTGTGTTTCTGGTCATAGGGGGCACGACCATATATAGGCAGAGCTTTGAAGCCAGCATAACACATCTTGATTTTATGTTCTTGGTCATGGAAAGTGCTGTGAAATGACTTCTGTATCACTCAGAGACAAAATTGAAACGGTTTTAGAAACTAGAGATTGTTTTCTTTCCAATGGTATTATTTATATGCATATAGTAAGAGCAATAATTGAATAAGAGGCAGTTTAATCTGTAGAGCAAATTATGCTAATGCGAAAATAGCACCCCCTGTATTCTCAAGAAGTTAAAAGCAGCTTTTCTGTGTTGGAATGGTGTGGGCGTACCCAAACAACATAATGGTATGGGTGTATACCGGCCATTCAAAATATTTATGCAAGTAGAACGCTGATTGGCCAGCTCATCCTCCTCTAGACTGCTTATTGGCCAGCTCAGCCTCCTCAGGGAGACGACATCATGTTCTATGAGGAAATAGCAAGCATTTTTTTAACTTATAGTTTTGTCTCCAATTTACGCTTTGGTCAAAAAATAAGAGTATAGGACGAGTCAACATCCTTATTTGGGTAAGAGTTAACAGAATATTTTATAAAAATTCGATTTTCACTGGGCAGTTACTGAGACAGGACTAGAATCATAGAAAAAAAAACAAATGCACTTCAACAGGATTATATTGATTTGATTTCTCTTTAATTGTAATAAGCAATTCTGATGGTGATTTTACACAATTGAGTTGGATAAAAAATATATACACTACCGTTCAAAGGTTTGGGGTCACTTGGAAATGTCCTTGTTTTTGAAAGAAAAACAATTTTTTTGACCATTAAAATAACACCAAATTGATCAGAAATACAGTGTAGACATTGTTAATGTTGTAAATTATTATTGTAGCTGGAAATGGCAGATTTTTTATGGAATATCTACATAGGCATACAGAGGCTCATTATCAGCAACCATCACTCCCGTGTTCCAATGGCACGTTGTGTTAGCTAATCCAAGTTTATAATTTTAAAATAGGCTAATTGATCATTAAAAAAACCTTTTGCAATTATGTTAGCACAGCTGAAAACTGTTGTCCTGATAAACATTTCTCGCCCTGGGGTTCCGCTATTGTTTAGAAATATTTAACTTCCACACATTAACAAGTCCAATACAGCAAATGAAAGATAAACATCTTGTGAATCCAGCCAACATGTCCGATTTTTAAAATGTTTTACAGCGAAAACACAATATATATTTATGTTAGCTCACCACAATAGCCAAACACACAACGCCATGTTTTCACCGCCAACATAGCTTTCACAAAACCCACAAATAGAGATAAAATGAATCACTAACCTTTGAACAACTTCATCAGATGACAGTCTTATAACATCATGTTATACAATACATTTATGTTTTGTTCGAAAATGTGCATATTTATAGGTATAAATCGTAGTTTTACATTGCAGCCACCGTCACAAATAGCACCAAAACAGCCAGAATAATTACAGAGAGCAACGTGAAATATATAAATACTCATCATAAAACATTTATGAAAATACATGTTGTACAGCAAATGAAAGTTAATAACCTCTAACGAGTCACAAACCCGGATCCGGGATCCCCCCCATCAAAAAAGCTGACTAGCATAGCCTAGCCTAAAGCCACAGGGATATCATATAATAAAATGTTCATGAAATCACAAGTCCAAGACACCAAATGAAAGATACACATCTTGTGAATCCAGCCATCATTTCTGATTTTTAAAATGTTTTACAGGGAAGACACAATATGTATTTCTATTAGCTAACCACCATAGCAAAAGACACAACTTTTTTTTCCCACCATTTTTTTCCTGCATAGGTAGCTATCACAAATTCGACCAAATAAAGATATAAATAGTCACTAACCAAGAAACAACTTCATCAGATGACAGTCTGATAACATATTTATTGTATAGCATATGTTTTGTTCGAAAAATGTGCATATTTCAGGTATAAATCATAGTTTTACATTGCAGCCACCATCACAACTCTCACCAAAGCAACTAGAATAACTACAGAGAGCAACGTGAATTACCTAAATACTCATCATAAAACATTTATGAAAAATACACAGCGTACAGCAAATGAAAGACAAAGATCTTGTGAATCCAGCCAATATTTCAGATTCTTTAAGTGTTTTACAGCGAAAACACAATTTAGCATTATATTAGCTTACTACAATAGCCAACCACACAACAGCATTGATTCAAGCCAACAGTAGCGATAACGAATAAACCAGCAAAAGATATACATTTTTTCACTAACCTTCTCAAACTTCTTGAGATGACAGTCCAATAACATCATATTACACAATACATATATTGTTTGTTCGAAAATGTGCATATTTAGCGGCACAAATCGTGGTTATACAATGAGAATAGTAGCCAAGCTGCCAACAAAATGTCGGGAGAAATCTTGGGAGAGGCACCTAATCTAATCAATAACTAATCATAAACTTGACTACAAAATACAGGTTGGACAGCAAATGAAAGATACATTAGTTCTTAATGCAACCGCTGTGTTAGATTTTTAAAATTAACTTTACTACGACATACAGCGTGCGCTAAAGCGAGACCGCACCGAAATTAATGGCCGAATAATAGTTTTACATTTTTCAACAGAACAACGAATTAACATCATAAATAGTTCTTACTTTTTGATGAGCTTCCATCAGAATCTTGTGCAAGTGGTCCTTTGTCCAGAATCATCGTTGCTCGGTTGTAGATTGCCGTCTTCAACTTAGGAATTAGCAGCAAACATTAGCCATGTGGCGAAGACGTGTCCAACTCACCATAACGCAGCACAAATAAAATACCGAAAATCGCAATATACTGATATAAACTGATATAACTCGGTTTAAAATAACTACATTATGATGTCTTTAACACCTATATCGAATAAAATCAGAGCCGGATATATCTAACGCCTATAACGAGAGCTTTTCAGAATGCCATCCTGAGGTCCTCCTTTGCGCCATGACGAACGTTGAAAAGAGTGCTCCCCCGGTTCCATGAGCCTTTATATGGCCTCAGATCTGCCTAGCAACACCATTCCAATTCGCACTGCTTACTGACATCTAGGGGAAATCGTATGCAGTGCATGTCGACTCATAGATCACATGTAATTTAATAAACTGACCCTGGAACAGAGCATCGATTTCAGATTTCTCACTTCCTGATAGGAAGTTAGCTGCAACTTGAGTTCTGTTTTACTCACAGATATAATTCAAATGGTTTTAGAAACTAGAGAGTGTTTTCTATCCAATAGTAATAATAATATGCATATTGTACACGCAAGAATTGAGTACGAGGCAGTTTAATTTGGGAACGAATTTTTACAAAGTCGAAATGGCGCCCCCCTATTGACAAGAAGATAAACATCTTGTGAATCCAGACAATATTTCAGATTTTTTAAGTGTTTTACTGTGACAACACAACATATATTTATGTTAGCTCAACACAACGCCATTTTTCCACCGCAAAGGTAGCTTTCACAAAACCCACAAATGGAGATAAAATTAATCACTAACCTTTGAACAACTTCATCAGATGACAGTCTTATAACATCATGTTATACAATACATTTATGTTTTGTTCGAAAATGTGCATATTTATAGCTACAAATCCTGGTTTTACATTGTGAATACGGCGCCATAATGCACCAAATTGTCCGGAGAAATTTTGGACAGTCACGTAATCTAACCAAAAAACTCATCATAAACGTTACTAAAAAATACATGTTGTACAGCAAATGAAAGATACACTGGTTCTTAATGCAACCGCTGTGTTAGATTTAAAAAAATAACTTTAGTACAAAGTACAGCATGCAATATTCTGAGACAGCGCCCAGCAATTCTCCGCCATGTTGGAGCCAACATATACCACAAAAATACGAAATAACATCATAAATATTATCTTACCTTTGATGATCTTCCATCAGAATGTAGTGCAAGGAGTCCTATTTCCACAATAAATCGTTGTTTTGTTTTAGAATGTCCATTTCCTCTGTCGAATTAGCAACTTTGGCTAGCATAGCGGAGGTCACGTGTCCATCAACTCTTGGCGCATGGAACGAAAAATTCCAAAAGTCACAATAAACGTCGAATAAACTGGTCAAACTCAGTTGAAAATCTATCTTTATGATGTTTTTCTCATATGTATCCAATAACGTCCAAGACGGTGCATTTCGTCATGTATACCTAACGGATTGTAGAAAACAATGTCGTGTTCCCTGGTGTGCAGCTGAATACTGCCAATAGGGCGGACCTGTCACTCCAAAAGCTCTCATTCGGTCTCACATCAAGCTAGACACCCCATTCAACATTCTACTGCCTGTTGACATCTAGTGGAAGGCGTATGAAGTGCATACAGATCCATAAATAAAAGGCAATTGAATAGGCAAGGCCTTACACAGAGCCCCATTTTCAGAATTTTCACTTCCTGTTTGGAAGTTTGCTGCCAAATGAGTTCTGTTTTACTCACAGATATAATTCAAACAGTTTTAGAAACGTCAGAGTGTTTTCTATCCAATAGTAATAATAATATGCATATCGTATGATCTAGAACAGAGTACGAGGCCGTTTAATTTGGGCACGATTTTTCCCCAAAGTGAAAACAGTGCCCCCCATTCAATAAGAGGATAAAGAAACAATAAAACTGGCCTTCTTTAGACTAGTTGAGTATCTGGAGCATCAGCATTTGTGGGTTTGATTACAGGCTCAAAATGGCCAGAAACAAAGAACTTTCTTCTGAAACTTGTAAGTCTATTCTTGTTCTGAGAAACTGATGATCTCGTACTCCCTTCACAGAACAGCGCAAACTGGCTCTAACCAGAACAGTAAGAGGAGTGGGAGGCCCTGGTGCACAAATGAGCAAGAGGACAAGTACATTATCGTGTCTAGTCTGAGAAACAGATGCCTCACAAGTCCTCAACTGGCAGCTTCATTAAATTGTACCCGCAAAACACCAGTCTCAACATCAACAGTGAAGAGGCGACTCCGGGATGCTGGCCTTCTAGGAAGAGTTGCAAAGAAAAAGCCATATCTCTGGCCAGTCTGACTGGCTAAATAAAAATAAAAGATTAAGATGGGCAAAAGAACACAGACATTGGACAGAGATATGGCTTTTTTTTTTCAACTCTGCCTAGAAGGCCAGCATCCCGGAGTCGCCTCTTCACTGTTGACATTGAGACTGGTGTTTTGTGGGTCTATTTAATGAAGCTGCCAGTTGAGAACTTGTGAGGCATCTGTTTCTCAAACTACACACTCAATGTACTTGTCCTCTTGCTCATTTGTGCACCGGGGCCTCCCACTCCTCTTTCTATTCTGGTTAGAGCCAGTTTGCGCATTTCTGGGAGTAGTACACAGCGTTGTACGAGATCTTCAGTTTCTTGGAAATTTCTCGCATGTTCTTAATTTCTCAGAACAAGAATAGACTGACGAGTTTCAGAAGAAAGGTCCTTGTTTCTGGCCATTTATTTTTATTTTTTACCCCCTTTTCTCCCCAATTTTGTGGTATCCAATTGTTAGTAGTTACTATCTCGTCTCATCGCTACAACTCCCGTACGTGCTCGGGAGAGCCGACGGTCGAAAGCCATACGTCCTCCGAAACACAACCCAACCAAGCCGCACTGCTTCTTAGCACAGCGCGCATCCAACCCGGAAGCCAGCCGCACCAATGTGTCAGAGGAAACACTGTGCACCTGGCGACCTGGTTAGCGTGCACTGCGCCCGGCCCGCCACAGGAGTCGCTAGTGCGCGATGAGACAAGGATATCCCTACCGGCCAAACCCTCCCTAACCCGGACGACGCTAGGCCAATTGTGCGTCGTCCCACGGACCTCTAGGTCGCGGCCGGCTGTGACAGAGCCTGGGCGCGAACCCAGAGTCTCTGGTGGCACAGCTAGCACTGCGATGCAGTGCCTTAGACCACCACACCACCCGGGAGGCACTTTTTCTGGCCATTTTGAGGCTGTAATCGAACCTACAAATGCTGATGCTCCAGATGCTCAACTAGTCTAAAGAAGGCCAGTTTTATTGCTTCTTTAATCAGAACAACAGTTTTCTGTGGTCATTTATTAACAAAGTATACACTGTATTTCTGATCAAGTTGCTGGTATTTTAATGGACAAAACATGTGCTTTTCTTTCAAAACAAGGACATTTCTAAGTGTATATTTTAATTCAGTAGTACAATAACCAAGAGTAAGTCGGGGCTACTTACAGTACTTTATACTCTGAGTGCACTGTGATAAACACACAGATTCACACACAGATTGTGTCCTCTCCCTGCGCCATATGGGGATGAAACAAGATCTGTTGCTCAGCTTCCAGACTGATTATCACATTTAGCCCAGTGTAAGAAAAGAAAATATTAGCTTTAGCTTGCAGGTGTGTGTTATATGTGTGGCAGAGAGAGGCGGGTGGGGCTAATGCAAGAAATCCCTCTCCTTTGAAAAAAAATGGGAGAAAGTGACAGAGCGAGTGAGAGATGAACAGATAGTGAGGGGAGCAAAGAAAGAAAGAGGGGGAGTGAGAAAGAAAAAGAGAGAGGGACAGGGCTAAAGGATGGGGCAGTATTTTCTCAGTGCACAGATGGCAGTGCTCTCAGAGGGTAATGCCATGGCACTCAGAAGAGGGCTAAGGACATGGAGGAGAGGGTTGAGGAAAGGCTTGATGCCAAAGGAACAAGGGTGACAGTTTCTGGGGGTATGGAACAACCAGTTCCCCTCCAGCGTTGGCATCTCTCCGGTCACCAGAGCAAGAATGACATCACTGCGGCATGGGGGGTGGGTGTGTGTGTGTGTGTGGGAGGAGGGGTACAGGTCGGGGGGTCTGACACCTCCTATCTAGATTAGGAGGTGATAATTGGCTTGGCAGCAGCTTCAGTTACACACACGTACACACTTACCACCAAGCACCAGACTCTAATGAAAAGAGCACACAGGTTGTTCAACCATTTCATCACTCCTGTGTACTGTCCTCTCAAAGGCTTCTCAAGGGCTTGTCACTGGAAGCTAGACAGTTGATTAGAAGAGAACATGACTTAAATGGACTCTGGGGGATTTTGATGATATTTCTATAGGAAATACTGTAGACAAGCGACTTCATGGTGAAGAGTAGAAAGCTTTGTATTTGCATAGAAGAGGATAAGAGTAGGATTACGGAGAGAGTGAGAAAAGAGAGAGACTGCCCACAAAATGAAGTGGAACCTG
This sequence comes from Salvelinus alpinus, assembly GCF_045679555.1. Lineage (NCBI taxonomy): Eukaryota > Metazoa > Chordata > Actinopteri > Salmoniformes > Salmonidae > Salvelinus > Salvelinus alpinus. Next base: position 11,136,517 of record NC_092122.1, read on the forward strand.
AGCTGCACTTCCTAACCTCTTGCGAAATGTATGACCATGTTAGAGACACACATTTCCCTCAGATTACACAGACCCAAAAATAATTAGAAAACAGATCCAATTTTGGATCACATCAGTACGTTTTGTGACCTGTTGCCACAAGAAAAGGGAATCCAGTGAAGAATAAACACTATTGTAAACACAGCCCATCTTTATGTTGATATATTTTCTATTTGCACATCGTTACAACACTGTATAAAGCCATAATATGACATTTGAAATGTTTCTATTCCTTTGAAACTTGTGAGTGTAATGTTTAATGTTCATTTTTTACTGTTTATTTCACTTTGTTTATTATCTATTTCACTTGCTTTGGCAATATAACATATGTTTACCATGCCAATAAAGTCCTTTGAATTTAATTTAATTGAGAGAAAGACAGAAAGAAAGCGAGAGAGAGAGAGAAAGAAAGAGTGAAAGAAAGAGAGAGAAAGAGAAATAGAGAGGAGAGAGATGGAGGAGAAAAACTGCTTGTAGTGATAGTGGGAGGGAAAAATGTAAACTTTTTCGGAAAATACAAGAACATGGCCCTGGTCTACGGTCTGATAATCAGTCTTATCAGCCCCGGGAGAGAGCGCAGAGGACGAAAGGAGGAGGAAAGGAGAGATAAAAAGAAAGAGGACATGGAAGGAGAAATGTATAAAATGAGAGCAAAGGAGGGAAGGACAGCTATAATGATGAAATACGGGCAGGATAGAGCGATTGGATCGTTCGCTTAACTCATACCCATTGAGATGTACCTATTGGCAGGGATTTCCGTACTGTTGTGCGGCACTGGGAATCAGTGACCTCATGGTGATCTAGTTCTAAACCAGTGACAGACGTTGCTGTGATTGGATCGTGTTAGTAAAGCATATGGTATTCTCCCCTATGGGCACTCCCTCCCAAAACGTCTACACTCATCCCACCCCACCCGCATTCAGATCCGGATCTAGCCCATCTGTGGCACTGTCCCTGGGCAGCATGGTGCCCCATGCCCCCTGGGCTCCACAGGTGTTGGCCAACATGTTTTTTCACTCCCCAATGGACGGGATGGTGATGAGCTAATAGGTGAAGGATCCCATGTCCTTATAACGGGCCTTAGGTTCTATCTCTAAACCAAGCAAGACTAAACCCTCTAAACCAAGCAAGATTCAAACCCACTCTTCAACAGCTCCGATCACTACAAATTCTATAGTGGATAAATAAAGGAAATAACTAATTGATCCAACTCTGTGGTATATCAGAGAAGATCAAAGAGAAAGATGGAAAAAAGCATTGGCAACTGGATAGGCACAGTTGATGCTTTAAAACGGAATTTAACATTCCATGTACTGAAAAGGTTAGGACATCTAAACAATTAAGGAGGCGCTGGGAAAAAGCAGAACTAAAATTGGCATGGACATTCTTCTTATTGCCTAGTTAAATAAAGGTTAATTTCTTCTAACTTCTATATGAAAATAAAGACATTGTAAGAGGTGCGTAACTGGCTGCAGGGAAGTCAGGCGCAGGAGAGCAGAAATGGGTAACAACCGGAGCAGTTTAATGATGCAAAACAAACTGCACCCAGAACAACAAAATACGGGTTGAAATAACCCGTCGCAAACCAATCTGAAGTGCACAATACATTTTACAACAAACAATTTCACACACAGACATGGGGGGAACAGAGGGTTATATGCACGCCAAGTAATGAGGGAATGTAAACCAGGTGTGCGGGAAAACAAGACAAAACAAATGGAAAATGAAAGGTGGATCGGCGATGGCTAGAAGACCGGTGACGTCGACCACCGAACGCCGCCCGAACAAGGAGAGGAACCGACTTCGGCGGAAGTCGTGACAGACATAGCCAAATACTTCACTGGTAAATGCATTTACACAAGAAAAGCTATGATACACATATACTGTACACAATCATTTCAGGGTAAAGTCTAAACCAGTGACAAATAACATTTGATTTGATTTGAGAACAAGATAAGTGTTAGTGAAGGGAACGTTGCTTTATCCTTCTACAGTATATCATATTTGTAAAACAATTACATTTCTCTGTTTCTTAATTTCTCTAAGTCTGAGAAGCGGAGGCCAACAACAAGCTGGAACATTTTGTCTAATTTTTCTCTTCTCCCCTGGATGTTAATGGTAATTCTCCTTTTAATTGCGTCAAACCGCTTTTTCCCACATCGAATTTGTTTTACGTGTGAGGGTGTTGATTGGAAGAAGGTAAAAATACTACATGTAGGATGTTATGCTAATTAGCCTTTAAACCCTGCTCATGTCAGTTAGCTTCTCTAATTAGCATAGTTCCGACAGGAGCGGGAAGAGTGAGAGAATGGCATGCCATGGGTCTGCAGAACCAAATTAACAGTGTGAAAACAGATATGTTTGAATCTCTCTCTCTACTTGTGAATGAGTCTGTGAGAGTAGAGGGTAGAGAATCGCTCTCTCTCTCTCTCTCTCTCTCTCTCTCTCTCTCTCTCTCTCTCTCTCTCTCTCTCTCTCTCTCTCTCTCTCTCTCTCTCTCTCTCTCTCTCTCTCTCTCTCTCTCTCTCTCTCTCTCTCTCTCTCTCTCTCTCTTCTCTCTTCTCTCTTCTCTCTTCTCTCTCTCTTCTCTCTCTCCCTCCCTCCTAGAGATCTCCCTTGGCGACCAGGGGAGATAGCAGGAGTTCTCTCTCCGTCTGATTATTGTTCTGTCTATCAGTGTGTTCTCTGTTGACTGATTGGTTTAGTCTTTCATCGCTGTTTTTCTTTTCATAACATAGATGCGGGTTTGTTGTCTTGATGTTCTGTTTCTGCTTTCCTAGAGTTGCTGGTGTTGCTTAATGTTCTTCATACATTGTTTTAGAGTGATGTGAGTCTCTTGGTTGTGTAGCTGTTGCGTTAGTTCAATGTTTCATTTGAGTAAATTAAACATATTGTAGTAGATATACGGTTTGTGAGCTGTATATGACCTCTGCCAATGGTTCAGACCTTCCCAACATGGATGGTAGTAGTTAACTTCAGCAGCCCCATCTCAGCCTCTACCATATGCTGCTGATTCTAAAATACTAGCTATCTATAGCTTTCTGTTCTTCTGTAGCTATCTATATCTCTCTGACAGACATGTCATAATCACACTCAATCATCAATACCATAAAAAAATATATATAAATATATTTGTTAGTGGGGTTATGACCCCTTCAGGCAACAGATTGCTGGACAGCCATATACAAATTCAGACTGTCATTGAACTGTACCTGAACCTATGCATTATACAGTGGCTCTTTCAGGGTAAGTTATGCAAAATGTACTTCGTATTTTCACAGTCAGTTAAGTGTGTAGGTTATTCTGGTGCAAACAGATGTAATCAGAGCTGTTATTGATATTCAGTCAGATGAGTTGTGGTAAGGCGGGTTCCGAGGTTTAGAAGTCTTTAGGATATAACCGGTCAGATCGCCCCAGCACTGTGCTGTTGGAGGATTCTAAGCAGAACCAGATGGAGATCTATATATTTCATTTCCCTGGGGCCCGACTGAAACATGTTCTGCTGCAGCACTACTGTCTCCAGGGATTAATATGAGCTGCCTTTGTGTTTCTAATTAAATGTCTAAAACAACTCATGATAGCTATGAGGTTTGGTGCTCTGTGCAATTGTATTTGTGTGTGTGTGTGTGTGTGTGTGTGTGTGTGTGTGTGTGTGTGTGTGTGTGTGTGTGTGTGTGTGTGTGTGTGTGTGTGTGTGTGTGTGTGTGTGTGTGTGTGTGTGTGTGTGTGTGTTACAGTTGCACAGTAGGAACACTGGGTTTATCATTCATGATATTCAGCCCCACAAGCTGTACATTCACAATCTTTTACAGATCTTTGGATTTAAAAGGGCTGTGGCATCACGCACGTTACTCCCACAACTTATGAGAGAGAGAGAGAGAGAGAGCACAATAAGAGAAAGGAGGATGGAGGGAGGGAAGTGGTAGAGGTATTGAGACAGTGTGTGGGAGCTGAGCTCTGTGGCGTGCAGAGAGAGAGGATGGTCTCCTACAGCTCTATTGATTTTCTCTCTGTCTCTGCTCCACAGCGTCCCTCGCTTCTCTCTTCTTCTCTCTTCTCCTTCGCCTCAGAGAGAGCGGTTCTCTAACAAAGACCTCAGCGGCTGCCGGCCAACTCTGACCCTTCCCCATCATGGCACTCCATTGGCTCTCCGCTGTGCCGCTGAAAGAACCCTCCGCGTCCAGACACTGACATTTGATTCTGCAGGAATTACTGAGGTCAGCCCCCTCCCCTCCTTTCACCTCCTCTTACCAGTGAATGTGTGTGTGTTTCTGATAATAACAGCATCCAGCATCGTCACTTAAGGTGTAATTATCCTACATGGTGGAGCATCCAATGAGTGTACAAAACATTAATAACACCTGCTCTTTCCATGACAGACTGACCAGGTGAATCCAGGTGAAATCTAGGATCCCTTATTGATGGATTGTGGATGGATTGTGTGTGTGTGCCATTCAGAGGGTGAATGGGCAAGACAAAAGACTGAAGTTCCTTTAAATGTGGTAATGGTAGTAGGTGCCAGGCGCACCCGTTTGAGTGTGTCAAGAACTGTTTTTCACACTCAACAGTTTCCCGTCTGTATCAAGAATGGTCCACCACCCAAAGGACATCCAGCCAACTTGACACAACTGTGGAAAGCATTGGAGTCAACATGGGCCAGCATCCCTGTGGAACGCTTTTGACACCGTGCTTTTATAATTGGCTGTTCAAACAGATAGGGAGACAAGGGAGACAAGGGAGACAAGGGACTACCGTATGCAGAAGTCAGCGAAAAAGGCAACACAGATCTCCCCATAGAAATGGAATAAGAATACCTGTATGGTAATGTATGTAATGTAATGTGTTAAGCGGGGTGGAACAGGGGAACCCAAGAGCAGACTCAGACGAGGAGACGGGGATGAAGTAACCAAGGTATTTATTGAACCCCAGGGGGGAGATGGAGTGCAGGTCAGGGGAAGCTCGGTTGGGTTACTGGAAACCAGGTGCGGAGGCTGAGGCTGGAACAAGAGGGGTTGAGACAGGGTAAAGCAGGTCCGGAGGGGAATCCAAGGGGGTAAAAGAGTGGGGAATCCAGGACAGAGGAACAGGATAACGAGACGTGGCACAGGAGACAGGCTGTTCTGAGGGCAAAAAAATGGTGCAAATCAATATTAGGAATGTGTTCCTAATGTTTTGGTATACTCAGTGTATATTACATTACATATATTACCATGCAGGTATTCTTATTCCATTTCTATGGTGAGATCTGTGTTGCCTTTTTCGCTGACTTCTGCATACGGTAGTCCCTTGTCTCCCTTGTCTCCCTATCTGTTTGAACAGCCAATTATAAAAGCATGTAGACTTAGGTGTTGGAATCAAAAGCAATTAGCGACACACCGGGGTTTAGCCATGGGTTAGGCCAGCTGCTGAGCCAGCGCCAGCAGATCTACACATAGCAACACAGCTAGACAGGTGGACTTATCGTCACCACAGCCATCTCCACGGCAATCACCATGGAGATCCCTGTCACGACAACCAAATTCATAAATGGAGGGGTCGTAAATCTATTATGATTTTTTTAATGTAATGCATATGTGAGCATGACACACACAAACAGAAACACACACACACACAATCACACACACCCAAAATACCTCTCATTATCCCTCTATTTAAAGTACTGCATCTACCTTTAAAGAAAACTCAAGTTCACACAGATGTTAATTGCTGATGCTACCTAGAGTCATAGTTTAACATAATTGCTGGTAATAATGATATTCGATTAGTGAATAATTTGACTGTGGTGCTGCTGAGACTGGTGTGATTGACGCAGTGTTGAATAGGGGACTGTGATAGGAATCCTCTCTGGTCTGACTATCCTGGTTGAGACTGGTGGGAAGACAGCCCAGGGATAGACTGGCTCAACTGGGAACAGTGGAAACTGGGATGGGAACCAGTGTGACAGCACGTTGTGTTTCCAGGGGGATTTGAAAATGAATGGAACTTCCAGAGGTGTTGTTTGGTCATGGCTAGAAGGTATCCAGCTTTTGTCAAATTAACATCATATTTGGAGTTTTCGTAGCAGGTTAGGAGAACTCACACAGCAGGTTAGGAGAATGAAAGTAGCAGGTTAGGATAATTACGTAGGTTAAGGTTAGGAAAAGGGTTAAGGCTAGTGTTAGCTAAAATGTTTTAAAAAATGCAACTTTTGACAAAAGGTGGATCCCTTCTAGCCATTACTGTGTTGTTTGTCAACTCCATCCAGCTGAACCCATAACCTAACTCTATAGGCATCTTACACATCCACAAGTTTGATCTTTTATACAATGCAATAGGGATTGAAACTACTGGCCAAGGATTTCACGATATGAACATGAAGGAAACAGTAGGATGATATAGGTAAAAGTGAGAACAGTTCAAGGGAGAAAATGGATTTCAATGCCAAACTATTCTCAATGCTTCGGTGCTATTCACTATTTTACATATGCATATCGTTCAGAGTAAGGCAGTAAGGTAAAAACATTTTTAACAAACTGAAGTGGTATATATACTTCAATCCATTGCTGTTTTGGGAACAGTTGAACATATCTCTCTCTCTCGCTCTCTCACACACACGCACACACACACCCTCTCACTGTTATCTCTGTGCCTTGGGCATCATTTTAACAGCAGCAGATTTTGTTTAAGTCAGTGAGGCGAGCATCGATCACAGCCCAACAATTGCCAATATCCAGTCCAGTCAGATAGCATCTCTCTCTCTGGAAAAAGAAGAGAGAGTGTGTGTGTGTGTGTGTGTTTGTATGCGTGTGCCTCTGTTTGTGTGTGTGCATTACATTGTGTGTCCTATAGAGGGCAGCATAGTGAGCAGGTGTATTGTTATAGTGTGTACTAGAGGGTAATATAATGAATGGTCGTCTCCAGGTCACCGTGACTGCCCTTAGGGCCTCTCACAGACACAGCATACTAACACACCTGACAGCTTGACAGCAACATGCTATTTATAAAACCTCAAGACACAGTGCTGGATACAGTATGGGTGAATGTTTGCGTGTGTGTGTGTGTGTGTGTGTGTGTGTGTGTGTGTGTGTGTGTGTGTGTGTGTGTGTGTGTGTGTGTGTGTGTGTGTGTGTGTGTGTGTGTGTGTGTGTGTGTGTGTGTGTGTGTGTGTGTGTGTGTGTGCGTGTGTGTGTGTGTGTGCGTGTACAGTCCATCTTAGTTCTCCTTTAAAATATCCCCTCCCCCCAACACAACAACAACAGCCAGTCTGTGCAATACAAATGTACAGCAGTGTTTGACCTGCCTTTAGGGTAGCTGACCTCTTTCTCTCTGCGTTACCATGGTACTGAGACTAAATACATGTGACATTTCGTTGGCTTATATAATCCTAACATTCTGCCATCATCAACGTGAAGTTGTGTGTGTGCATGTGTGTGTACTTGATGTTTTGTGTCTGACGTAGGAGCAGAAAGTTCTCTCTTAAAGTAAAATACATTCATAGGATGTGTACATTCATAGGGTAAATAAATCAGATGGAAATGATATACTTTGACCCTTCATCTAATTTGACCCTCCCTGCCCAATATCACCACAGGCACTCGTCTATGTACCTGCTCTGGAAAGGAAGGTCAACCCCTTTCCATTCCAGAGTCAGAGCTGACGTAACGCTGTTTTGTCCTTTCTTCTCCTCTCTTCTCTCTGTTCTGACATTCTTTGGCATTTGCCTCATGATGCCATCTCAGTCTCCCAACAATTTGAGTTGACAGCCTCCTCACTTCATCCCTGCATGGCTTGGAGGGAGAGAGCGGAGGTAGCTATCTCTCTCTCTCACACGCGCACGCGCACACACACACACACACACACACACACACACACACACACACACACACACACACACACACACACACACACACACACACACACACACACACACACACACACACACACACACACACACCTCATATACATCTAGAGTCAGAAAGCAAACAAATAAACAATCTAATGTCAGTTCCTGGAATGGTCGATTCATGCTCATATTGCTTGATAAACACACACCCAAACTAAACATCTTTAGTTTAGTCCTGATCCAAGAGACCAACCAGAATTAGCCGCACCACAGAGACTTCCAAGAATCATTACAAGCTCTCATCCTCCTCTACACTCAAATCTCAGAGTAGCCATCAGTCCAACTATTCCGCTGTAATTATGCAAGGCCCAGATATTTTTTTAGGAGTAAATTTTATGAAATGATTGTGATGAGCTATAATTGGATGAAAAAAATCTGCAGGAGCCAGGCATCTCTCTCTCTCCATCTCTCCATCTCTTCACCCCTCTCTCTCTGGTCCCAGTGTTAGGTTAGTTCTGTAGCCTAATTGCTTTCTTCAGGGGGGGAATTAGCATGAGCTGTCCTGAGTGGGCTGATCTAATGCATAAAGAACAGGAGGGACAGACAGAGGCAGCCAGAAGCCACAGTGAGGTCTGTCTGGAGATCCTTCATTAACTGTTAAATCACACTATGTGAGTGATTTTTTAAAGAATATGATGGCTGCATGTTGTCACTCTTGGGTTGTCTTCATCTGGTGCACCAGTCTTTTTTCTCATTCTCTCCATCACCTTGATCCTGGGTTCACCTCCTCCAACTGACTAGTGTGATGACCCTCCGACTCTGTCTGACGAATTCTTTCTCTTTGCTCTTGTTTTCCTTATTAGGATGTCAGCGGGCGGAGCCGGGAGGGTCGTCAGCGAAATGGGACACACCTGGGCCCGGGTGTTTCCCGGGATAAATACACCTCTTCCCCATTCATTGAAAAGACTCTGTCCATGCAGACACTGTTTGTGGCATTTTTTGTGACCGTTTAATTTGTTTACTTTGGCACGTTTCATCACCCCTCATTATCACATCTATGCACGCAACCACTCACTTACACTACTGATTACTGACTACACACACCCTTGTTCATTGTATTTAGGTTATTTCAGTTAATAAATATATTTTTGCTATTCCTTATCTTCACGTTGTCTCCCTTTTTGTTACGGACTTCGAGCCGGTTCGTGGCACTAGCACTCTGCTTTAAACATGGTCAAAGAGAAATGATGTTGACATCCTTCTTTAGCATCTTTCTTCGTCCTCTTCTCCCTCCTCCCTTTCCTCCTCCTCCAGAGAGACACAACTCAACACCGAGATGGTTGATCTCAACGCCGTTAGCCCCTCTTGGTTCATTGCTGGGGTGTTCAGTTAAACCATCTTATCTAATGGAGTTTATTTCACATTGAGGTCTGTAGCGTTGTTTTGGATTAGAGGCATTCCTTGTGTGTGTATAGAGGTCTGGTTGATGTGAGAGTTGACAGCGCTGGGCATCAGGCATCAGACAGGACATGGCCAGCCGTGGGGTCTGCTGCTGTGCTCCTGTTTGTTTTCAATAAAGCTGGAGACCTGGGGATCTGCAGGGCTGGATGGGGCTGAGGCTGGGAAGAGATGGCTGGTAGATAACCTACAGTACATCCTGATTTTAGAGTTGAGGACAGGAAATGTGAAACTGTAGTGTTTGAGAGATAAGCAGCACACCTGGTTAAAATAGTATGAACATGTTCAGTGCGTGATATTGGAAATATGTATCTGATTGAATGCGCATAGCTTAATTGGCAGGCCCTCATTGGTTGTTGTCCAGGGTATTCAAGTGTGCTACCTTTGAGAGGGTGCAGATGGACTCAGCATGGAACCTGCTATGTTGTATCCGCTGTCATGTTGGAAATAAACCGTCTTTGTGATGTTAATGCTTAATACTGTTGAGTTTTTCTTTACAATAACTAAAAAGAACCCACTTCCTTTCACCGCGGATGCAACAGATTGACGACAAGGTTTTTGTCTAAAGAGAACAAGAAAGGTTTGAACAGTATTTTGCAGCTAATGGGCTCAAGTACAAGGATGATAAGTCAAAAGCCATTTTTCTGATGATTTTTGGCAGAAAGACTCACAATTTGTTAATGGTCTTACGTGCGCCACAGCAACCAAGTGATTAAACGTTGACAGAGTTGGTCGCACTGTTTAAAAGTCACTACGTACCAAGGACAAATTTTATTGCTGAAAGATGCAAGTTTCATGCAAGGAGTCAACTCGAGGGAGAGTCGATTAGTGAGTACTTTGCTAGTTTAAGAAAACTATCAGCCACATGTAAATTAGCTCCGTTTCTTGAAGCGTCATTAAGTGATAGATTTGTTTGCGGTATTAAAAGTGCAAAGCTGAGAGACCGTTTTCTGAACGCAGCTCACACAAAATACTTAACATTAGCACTTGCTGTGGATATTGGATTTTCTTTTGAACTAACAAAGAAAAGTGCAGAGCAGTGTTCAGAAAAGACTTAAAGCAAATGCAGTCGAGAAGAAAAGCGTTGCTAAGAAAATGGAAGGCAACAGGTAAACCATGTTACCGTTGAGCGGGAAAAGGGAAAAATGTTGAGTGTCGGGAGTGCAAGAAGAAAGGACACATAGCCAGGACATGCCGCTCGCTTCAAGTGGGACAGAATGACATGAAGCAAGAGAAATGGAACAAGCACCTGGATGCTACTGAGGGAGATGCCTCCTTACTGGGACTGCAGGAAGACGAGAGGAGCAATGATGATCAGCACCAGGGCAACGCACACCAGCGAGAGAGAGGACAAGAACATCATTGCAACAGAGAGGAGCGTTGCGTCGCACTCAAGCCCCAGAGTGATGACCATTACATCTCACATGAGAGCCAGACATCTGATGAAGGGACATCAACCGTTTAACCACTGACTATGAGTTGGGTAACGTAAAGGGAACTGAACTGTTTGCATTAGATACAGGTAAAGACATTACTAGACCGTAATATTTGTATGTAAGGGTAGATGATGTGACTGTAACGGCAGCCTTCCCTCTCTTCACGAGAAGAGAGGGTGTAACAGGGATCGGACCAAGACGCAGCGTAGTTGGTGCTCAACATATTTAATACTGATAAACAGTGAACACTTAACAATTACAAAATAACAAAATGTGGCAAACCGATACAGTCCTAGCTGGTGCAGAGAAAACACAGAGACAGGAAACAATCACCCACAAACAAACAGTGAGAACAGCCTACCTAAATATGGTTCTCAATCAGAGGAAACGTAAAACACCTGCCCCTGATTGAAAACCATATCAGGCTAATTGACAACCCTAAACCAAACATAGAAACACATAACATAGAATACCCACCCAGCTCACGTCCTGACCAACTAAACAAAGACTAAACAAAGGAAATAAGGTCAGGAACGTGACAGTGACGCTCAAAATGGAAGTTGATACAGGTGCAGCGGTTTTGTGATATCAGAGAGGTTGTATAACTGCAGGTTAAAAAAGGCGAAATTGAGCCCTGCAAACTCTGTGTTAAAAATATATTTTTAGGGCTAGGCGTCCTGCCAGCGGGACACCTGTCGACAACTTCCGGTGAAATTCGAGGGCGCGCAATTCAAATAATAATCATAAATATTGTGGATATTATACATCTAGGTACATACAAGTGTCTTATATTGGTTAAAAGCGTAAATTCTTGTTAATCTAACTGCATTGTCCAATTTACAATAGGCTTTACAGCGAAAGCATGCCATGCGATTGTTTGAGGATGGCGCCACACATCAAATATTTTTCAACCAGCACAGGTTTCATAAATTCACAAATAGCAATTAAATATTCACTTACTTTCTGAAAATCTTCCTCTGATTTGCAATCCAAAGGGTCCCAGCTAAAACATGTAGTGTTGTTTTGTTAGATAAAATCCTTCTTCATATCCCAAAAAGTCAATTTAGTTGGTGCCATCGATTTGAGTAATCCACTCGTTGAACATGCAGAGAAAGAATCCAAAAAACTACACCTAAACTTTGTTTCAACAAGTCAAAATACGTTTCTATTAATTCCTCAGGTACCCTAAAATGTATTTAAACTAGAATATTTCATACGGAAAGAAGTATGATAAATAGGAAAGCAAAATTAGCCGGTGCGCTTCCTCTGTCGTGCACTCAAACACAGATTTCCAAACTGGTGTTGTCGTACTAAAACTCATTTTTCTTCTTCATTATTCAAGTTACAAGCCTTAAACCTTGAACAAAGGCTGCTGTCATCTAGTGGAAGCCATAGGAATTCCAATCTAGTGGCTGCAATTGCATATGCCCCTATGCTTCCCATTGTAAGAGCATGGGCTCTCAAAATAAAGGTTGGTTTTTCTTTGGATTTTCTCCTACCATATCAATTGTATTATAGTCTCATACATTATTTTAACAGTTCTACAACCTTCAAAGTGTTTTCTATCCAATGGTACAAATTATATGCATATCCTGGCATCTGGGCCTGAGTAACAGGCAGTTTACTTTGGGCACATCAGTCAGGCGGAAATTCGGAAAAAAGGACCCTAGCCTGATTAAACAGTCATGAGTCACTAGTTCTAAAAGGGAAAATCTCAGTCAATGTCAAGTGTAATGGGAGCACTAAAACTTTAGACCTGCTGGTGGTCAAGGTAAATGGTCTTGCCCTGCTGGGTAGAGACTGGATCAGTCAGTTGAAACTAGACTGGTCACGTGTACACAGAGGAACAGCCGTAGAGACAGTAGAGGGTTTGTGTGAAAAATATTCCTCTGTGTTTCAGCCAGAGCTGGCAATGCTAAAAGGCATCACAGCCAAGATACATGTAACTAAGGGGGCTGTACCTAAGTTCTGCAAGCCTCGCCCAGTGCCGTATATACTTAGAGAAGCTGTTGAAAACAGCTAGTCAAGTTGGAGTTGGAAGGGGTTCTTACTCCAGTTAACTACAGTGAATGGGCTGCTTCAATTGTGTGTATACCCGAAAACAGACAATACTGTAAGAATATGTGGAGATTACAAGGTAACTATCAATCCGTGGCTGGAAGTAGATCAGTATCTGTTACCAGAAACGCAGGACTTGTTCACAAAGATGACAAGGGGTGAGAAGTAGACAAAGCTGGATACCAGCAAGTGCAACTAGAGGAGAGCTCTAAGCACTATCTCACCATTAATACCCATAAGGGGTTGTTGAAGGTCAACAGGCTTCCTTATGGTGTTGCCTGTGCTCCAGCTATTTTTCAGAAAATGGATTAGATCCTACAAGGTATAGATGGGTAATCAGCTATCTTGATGATATACTTATCACAGGGCGTGAAACAGAAGAACACGTGAGAAATCTTGAAGAAGTGCTAAAAAGACAAAGTCTGCAATCTGAAGGTTAAAAGAGGAACATTTTATTTCTTCCAGAATAGCGTAGCCAATCTAGGTCATGTGATAGATGCAGATGGGATACACCCCATGAAACAAAACACTGAAGTTATTCAGAAGGCCCCCATTCCTACAAACATCACATCATTTATAGATGACTTGCCAATCACTGCTAAAGATATAGCACTTGAAACTGAGCGAGATCCTGTATTGAAAATGGTAAAGCAGTATGGCGAAACCATGTACCAGACGAAGTCTTGAAACTTGCTGTCAAAATAAAGTTTGAACTTCCAATTCAGGATGACTGTATTCTTTGGGGTTACAGGGTGGTGAATACACAAAGCCTGCAAAGCAAACGACTGGCAGAACTACATGAGAGTTATTGGGGTATAGTTAAGATTCGCGTGTCGATTATTGGCAGCCCCAGGCACCTCTCTGATTCAGAGGGGTTGGGTTAAATGTAGAAGACACATTTCAGTTGAATGCATTCAGTTGTACAACTGACTAGGTATCCCACCTTTCCCTTTCCCTCTTGATTAAAATATTGAAACTGAAGTAAGTCTCTGTGAAATATGCAGGAAGCAGCGTAGCAGGCCTGTAAAAGTGCCAGTACATACATGGAAATGTGCATCAGGTCCATGGGAGAGTGTCGCATAGAGTAGGCCAGAAGGCTAAACTGAAAAACCGAACCTTTATCAAATAAAAAGATGGCGGAGCTGCTAAAGTACTTCTGTGCAAAGGTGTTTATTTACATAGTGAATCTGGAAGAAAAACAACAGTACTGCCACCAAACGTATGCATTATGGGACAGCTAAAAACAATGCTGCCCCATCAACAGCTCAATCCAAAATGGTCCCCCCCCTTTGAACTAAAAGAGAGGCTCCTTTTGTAGGGGAAGCCCCTCCCATCAGAACATACCAACAACTAATTAATTAAGCAATTACCATCATCAAAGCCTACATTTTCCATTAAGCTAAACATCATGAATTATATACATTGCACCTTTGCAATCCATTTCTCATGATACAATATAACCCATTTACAAAATCCCATCCCTACTGACATGGTGTCTTCCAATATGCTCATTCACATGAACGAGCCATTCGGGACAGGCACTACAAAGCCAGCCCGATTGCCGTAGCTCTGGTCCTTATCCCAGCATACCCGGAAGCTACAGAGACGGAGAGAGAGGAACAGAACCAAACAAACATCCATAACATTGATAATTACAATAAACGTTGCTTAACTTAAACATGAACGCGTGTCTGTATATTCTTTATACCATAACAAACTGTTTCTGACGGGAGGTAAGAATAAAGTGTGTAATGTATGTACTAAGATAGCAAAGGTAACTTGTGTGTCGACCCACATTGCTAACGGAGCTGATAGGGAGCGATGAGTATGTGTGTGTTAGTGCACCAAATGCCGCCCGAAGCCGGTGATGGACTTCTCCGAGAGAATTCACTTAGACTTTGCAGAAGACCACAAGCAAATGTTTTTGCTTATATGGATGCTTATGCCAGATGTCCAGAAGTTGTAAACGTGCGGAGTACTACTAAAACTGTTGAGGTACTCAGAAATCTGTTTGCTTCCTATGGTCTGCCCCAGGAAGTAGTCACATATAATAGCCCACAATTCACTTCGTGTGAAATGAAAACGTTCTTAACATGGAACGGTATCAAGCATACCACGTCACCTGCTTATCACTCAGCTTCAAAAGGGTTAGCTGCTGAATCTTAAGACGTTTCTAGCTAAGAACAGAGCAGTAGCTGGTATGACGTTACAGCATTGTGTTGCTAACTTCCTGTATGGCTACCGCAACGCATCACATACTATTTCACGCAAAACGCCAGCAGAGCTGTTCTTAATAAAGAGACAGGCTCGTACACGACTGTCCCTGGTCAAACCGCAGTTCTCACCGAGGGAACAGACTGAGGGGTCACAAGTCAACAGTGACAAACCACAGAAGGTCAGATCCTTCTCTGTTGATCAAGAGGTCTTGGTAAAGAAATACAGGGGAGGAGACAAATAGTTGAATGGTGTGATAACTAAGGTTCTGGGTCCTGTCACATACATGGTTAATGTTGAGGGCAACTGTGTGAAAAGACATGTGAATCAGATGTTAAACACCAAGAGAAGGAGACACGGTGATGCACTTGCACAGGGACGTTTTCTGTATGTAGGAGGATCTTGGGACTATGATGTTGATGACATTGATATGACCATTGAGCGTCAATGCGATCAATGTGCCACAGATTTCCAAACTGGTGTTGTCGTACTAAAACTCATTTTTCTTCTTCATTATTCAAGTTACAAGCCTTAAACCTTGAACAAAGGCTGCTGTCATCTAGTGGAAGCCATAGGAATTCCAATCTAGTGGCTGCAATTGCATATGCCCCTATGCTTCCCATTGTAAGAGCATGGGCTCTCAAAATAAAGGTTGGTTTTTCTTTGGATTTTCTCCTACCATATCAATTGTATTATAGTCTCATACATTATTTTAACAGTTCTACAACCTTCAAAGTGTTTTCTATCCAATGGTACAAATTATATGCATATCCTGGCATCTGGGCCTGAGTAACAGGCAGTTTACTTTGGGCACATCAGTCAGGCGGAAATTCGGAAAAAAGGACCTTAGCCTGATTAAACAGTCATGAGTCACTAGTTCTAAAAGGGAAAATCTCAGTCAATGTCAAGTGTAATGGGAGCACTAAAACTTTAGACCTGCTGGTGGTCAAGGTAAATGGTCTTGCCCTGCTGGGTAGAGACTGGATCAGTCAGTTGAAACTAGACTGGTCACGTGTACACAGAGGAACAGCCGTAGAGACAGTAGAGGGTTTGTGTGAAAAATATTCCTCTGTGTTTCAGCCAGAGCTGGCAATGCTAAAAGGCATCACAGCCAAGATACATGTAACTAAGGGGGCTGTACCTAAGTTCTGCAAGCCTCGCCCAGTGCCGTATATACTTAGAGAAGCTGTTGAAAACAGCTAGTCAAGTTGGAGTTGGAAGGGGTTCTTACTCCAGTTAACTACAGTGAATGGGCTGCTTCAATTGTGTGTATACCCGAAAACAGACAATACTGTAAGAATATGTGGAGATTACAAGGTAACTATCAATCCGTGGCTGGAAGTAGATCAGTATCTGTTACCAGAAACGCAGGACTTGTTCACAAAGATGACAAGGGGTGAGAAGTAGACAAAGCTGGATACCAGCAAGTGCAACTAGAGGAGAGCTCTAAGCACTATCTCACCATTAATACCCATAAGGGGTTGTTGAAGGTCAACAGGCTTCCTTATGGTGTTGCCTGTGCTCCAGCTATTTTTCAGAAAATGGATTAGATCCTACAAGGTATAGATGGGTAATCAGCTATCTTGATGATATACTTATCACAGGGCGTGAAACAGAAGAACACGTGAGAAATCTTGAAGAAGTGCTAAAAAGACAAAGTCTGCAATCTGAAGGTTAAAAGAGGAACATTTTATTTCTTCCAGAATAGCGTAGCCAATCTAGGTCATGTGATAGATGCAGATGGGATACACCCCATGAAACAAAACACTGAAGTTATTCAGAAGGCCCCCATTCCTACAAACATCACATCATTTATAGATGACTTGCCAATCACTGCTAAAGATATAGCACTTGAAACTGAGCGAGATCCTGTATTGAAAATGGTAAAGCAGTATGGCGAAACCATGTACCAGACGAAGTCTTGAAACTTGCTGTCAAAATAAAGTTTGAACTTCCAATTCAGGATGACTGTATTCTTTGGGGTTACAGGGTGGTGAATACACAAAGCCTGCAAAGCAAACGACTGGCAGAACTACATGAGAGTTATTGGGGTATAGTTAAGATTCGCGTGTCGATTATTGGCAGCCCCAGGCACCTCTCTGATTCAGAGGGGTTGGGTTAAATGTAGAAGACACATTTCAGTTGAATGCATTCAGTTGTACAACTGACTAGGTATCCCACCTTTCCCTTTCCCTCTTGATTAAAATATTGAAACTGAAGTAAGTCTCTGTGAAATATGCAGGAAGCAGCGTAGCAGGCCTGTAAAAGTGCCAGTACATACATGGAAATGTGCATCAGGTCCATGGGAGAGTGTCGCATAGAGTAGGCCAGAAGGCTAAACTGAAAAACCGAACCTTTATCAAATAAAAAGATGGCGGAGCTGCTAAAGTACTTCTGTGCAAAGGTGTTTATTTACATAGTGAATCTGGAAGAAAAACAACAGTACTGCCACCAAACGTATGCATTATGGGACAGCTAAAAACAATGCTGCCCCATCAACAGCTCAATCCAAAATGGTCCCCCCCCTTTGAACTAAAAGAGAGGCTCCTTTTGTAGGGGAAGCCCCTCCCATCAGAACATACCAACAACTAATTAATTAAGCAATTACCATCATCAAAGCCTACATTTTCCATTAAGCTAAACATCATGAATTATATACATTGCACCTTTGCAATCCATTTCTCATGATACAATATAACCCATTTACAAAATCCCATCCCTACTGACATGGTGTCTTCCAATATGCTCATTCACATGAACGAGCCATTCGGGACAGGCACTACAAAGCCAGCCCGATTGCCGTAGCTCTGGTCCTTATCCCAGCATACCCGGAAGCTACAGAGACGGAGAGAGAGGAACAGAACCAAACAAACATCCATAACATTGATAATTACAATAAACGTTGCTTAACTTAAACATGAACGCGTGTCTGTATATTCTTTATACCATAACAAACTGTTTCTGACGGGAGGTAAGAATAAAGTGTGTAATGTATGTACTAAGATAGCAAAGGTAACTTGTGTGTCGACCCACATTGCTAACGGAGCTGATAGGGAGCGATGAGTATGTGTGTGTTAGTGCACCAAATGCCGCCCGAAGCCGGTGATGGACTTCTCCGAGAGAATTCACTTAGACTTTGCAGAAGACCACAAGCAAATGTTTTTGCTTATATGGATGCTTATGCCAGATGTCCAGAAGTTGTAAACGTGCGGAGTACTACTAAAACTGTTGAGGTACTCAGAAATCTGTTTGCTTCCTATGGTCTGCCCCAGGAAGTAGTCACATATAATAGCCCACAATTCACTTCGTGTGAAATGAAAACGTTCTTAACATGGAACGGTATCAAGCATACCACGTCACCTGCTTATCACTCAGCTTCAAAAGGGTTAGCTGCTGAATCTTAAGACGTTTCTAGCTAAGAACAGAGCAGTAGCTGGTATGACGTTACAGCATTGTGTTGCTAACTTCCTGTATGGCTACCGCAACGCATCACATACTATTTCACGCAAAACGCCAGCAGAGCTGTTCTTAATAAAGAGACAGGCTCGTACACGACTGTCCCTGGTCAAACCGCAGTTCTCACCGAGGGAACAGACTGAGGGGTCACAAGTCAACAGTGACAAACCACAGAAGGTCAGATCCTTCTCTGTTGATCAAGAGGTCTTGGTAAAGAAATACAGGGGAGGAGACAAATAGTTGAATGGTGTGATAACTAAGGTTCTGGGTCCTGTCACATACATGGTTAATGTTGAGGGCAACTGTGTGAAAAGACATGTGAATCAGATGTTAAACACCAAGAGAAGGAGACACGGTGATGCACTTGCACAGGGAGATGGTTTTCTGTATGTAGGAGGATCTTGGGACTATGATGTTGATGACATTGATATGACCATTGAGCGTCAATGCGATCAATGTGCCTCAGAGCACAGCTGCTGAAGCAGTTGAGATGCCTCCCCCACAGCCTCAGAATGTTGAGCCTGTCCAAAACAAACACCACCATAGAGGCTGGACTTGTAAAAGGAATACTGGAAAAATGCTGCTTATGTGAACAAAGAAATGTGTAACAAATGTACTTAATTTTTTATTTGTATTTATTTTTTAACTTTATTTAACTAGGCAAGTCAGTTAAGAACATTTACAATGACGGCCTACCAAAAGGCAAAAGTCCTACTGCGGGGACGGGGGCTGGGAGTAAAAATAAAATAAATAAAATTAAAATAAAGGACAAAACCCACATCACGACCACCACACTACGTGAAGAGAAACCTAAGACAATAACATAGCATGGCAGCATCATATGACACCACAGCATGGTAGCAACACAACATGGCAGCAGCAAAACATGGCAGCAGCACAAAACATCGTACAAATATGATTGGGCACAGACAACAGCACAAAGGGCAAGAAGGTAAAGACAACAATACATCACACGAAGCAGCCACAACTGTCAGTAAGAGTGTCCATGATTGAGTCTTTGAATGAAGAGATTGAGATAAAATTGTAGAGTTTGAGTGTTTGTCGCAGCTCGTTGCAGTCAATAGCTGCAGCAAACTGAAAAGACGAGCAACCTAGGGATGTGTATGCTTTGGTGACCTTAAACAGAATGTGAATGGCAGAACGGGTGTTGTATGTGGAGGATGAGGGCTGCAGTAGATATCTCAGATAGGAGGGAGTGAAGCCTAAGAGAGTTTTATAAATAAGCATCAACCAGTGGGTCTTGCGGTGGGTATACAAAGATGACCAGTTTACAGCAGAGTATAGAGTGCAGTGATGTGTCCTATAAGGAGTATTGGAGGCAATTCTGTGGGCGAATGGTAAAGAACATCTAGCCGCTCGAGAGCACCCTTACTTGCCGATCTATAAATTAAGTCTCCATAATCTAGCATGGGTAGGATGGTCATCTGAATCAGGGTTAGTTTGGCAGCTGGGTGAAAGAGGAGCGATTACAATAGAGGAAACCAAGTCTAGATTTAACTTTAGCCTGCAGCTTTGATATGTTCTGGGAGAAGGACAATGTACCGTATAGCCATACTCCCAAGTACTTGTATGAGGTGACTACCTCAAGCTCTAAACCCTCAGAGGTAGTTATCACACCGGTGGGGAGAGAGGCATTCTTCTTACCAAACCACATGACCTTTGTTTTGGAGGTGTTCAGAACTAGGTTAAGGGCAGAGAACATTTGTTGGACACTAAGAAAGCTTTGTTGTAGAGCATTTAACACAAAATCTGGGGAGGGGCCAGCTGAGTATAAAACTGTATCATCTGATATAATTGGATGAGAGAGCTTCCTACTGTCTGAGCTATGTTGTTGATGTAAATTGAAAAGAGTGTGGGGCCTAGGAACAAGCATTGGGGTACTCCCTTAGTGACAGGCAGTGACTGAGACAGCAGATTTTCTGACTTAATACACTGCATTCTTTGAGAGAGGTAGTTAGCAAACCAGGCCAAAGACCCCTCAGAGACCAATACTCCTTAGCCAGCTCACAAGATTGGAGTGTTCTACCGTATCAAAAACTTTGGCCAAGTCAATAAAAATAGCAGCACAACTTTGCTAACAATCAAGGGCAATGGTGACGTCATTGAACACCTTTAAGGTTGCAGTGACACATTCATAACCTGAGCGGAAACCAGATTGCATACCATAGAGAATACTATAGACATCAAGAAAGCCAGTCAGTTGATTAGTGACAAGTTTGAAAAACAGGGCAAAATAGAAACTGACCTATAACAGTTTTATTCTCCCCCTTTAAATAAAGGATGCACTGTGACTCCCTTCCAAGCAATGGGAACCTCCCCAGAGAGGAGAGTTGGTTAAAAAGGTCATAGATAGGCTTGATGATGATAGGGGCAGCAACCTTAAAGAAGAAAGGGTCTACTATCTGGCCAAGATATTTTGGGGGGGTCAATTTTAAGGAGCTCCTTTAGCACCTCAGACTCAGTGACTGCCTGCAGGGAGTAACTTTGTAGCGGGGCAGGGGGAAACGTTGGGAGGAATATCGGGGCTAGTCGCATTAGAAGGGGTGGGAGGTGAGGAAATGTTGGACGGCAAGGAGGCCTGGCTGAGTCAAATAGGAATCCTGACTTAATGAAGTGGTGATTAAAGAGCTCAGCCATGTGCTCCTTGTCAGTAACAGCCACATCATCAACATTAGGGACATGGGCAGCTGTTCGGAGGAGGGTTTATTCTCCAGGTATTTAACCGTTTTCCAGAACTTCTTGGGATTAGACCCACAGAGAGAGAACTGCTTCTTAAAGTAACTAACTTTGGCCTTCCGGATCGCCTGAGTGCACTTATTTCTCATTTGCCTCAACGAGGGCCAGTCAGCCTTTTGCCAAATCGAATTCTTGAGGTGGAGTAACTCTGCAAGATCATGGTCGAACCAGGGGCTGAACCTATTTTTAATTCTCATTTTCTTTATGGGGGCATGTTTGTTAACAATACCACAGAAAATATAAAATAAGGTCTAAGCGTCTTCGACAGAGGAGATCAAGCTGATTCTATATCAATTTACAGAGGCCAGGTCATGAAGGAAGGCTTAGGTTTTTTAGCAAGCGTCTATGACAAATCAGGACAGGTCGTTTCACTGAGCAGCCATTACGAACACAGGCTTTAAAACAATGATCACTAAGGTCATTACAGAGAACTTTAGACTAATACCTATCAGGATTATTTGTGAGGATCACATTGAGGAGAGTAGCCCTTTCTGGGTGTTTGGAGTCATACCTTCTGGGATTGGTAATAATCTGAGAAAGATTTAGGGAGTCCCATTGCTTTAAGACTTGGTCATGTGGCTTCAGCATGTCCCAGTTTAGGTCACCTAGCAGGACAAATTCAGACTTAGTGTAAGGGGCCAGGAGAGAACTTAGGGCAGGCAGGGTACAGGTCGGTGCTGTTGGTGGACAACAACATCCAGCAACAGTCAACAAAGAGCTATTTGAAAGTTTAATGCTTAAAAACAGCAAATCAAATTGTTTGGGGACAGACTTGGTGGAGACAACCGAGCACTGAAGGTGATCCTTGGTAAAGATTACCACTCCACCACCTTTGGAAAATGTGTCTTGCCAAAAAAGGTTATAACCAGAAAGGTTAACATCAGTATTCAAAACACTCTTCCTTAACCACGTCTCAGTAATGACCAACACATCTGGATTGGAGCTGTGAACCCACACTTTCAATTGATCCATTTTAGGTAATACGCTTCTAGTGTTAACGTGCAAAAAAACCCAGGCAGAAATCAGTGAACGAAAGCAGAATAGGGGCTAGCAACAGTAGCTGGGCCAGGATGTACATGCACATTTCCAGATATCATCAGCAGTAATACAATCGTGGCACGGCAGAGGACAGGGAGAGCTCTGCAGTGTTGATTTATGACATTTGAAAGTGCATTAGATGGCAACAAGATCATATTGTACAGCAATTTCATCAAGTAACATGAATACAAAGCTGGCGAGAGGTGGTTAGAATAGGATGGGAGGCCAAGTCAGAGTCCCGAGTGTGGGAACAAACATAGTCTGTCCCACGATTGGGTACACAATAAAGTTCATAGTCAACAATGCATGCAGGAGTCATGAGGCAAATAGTATAAAGCACATTAATAAATATAACGACTTGGGTCTAGCCATTGTAAGTTCAGTCACTTGCCCCAACAGTGCATGTGTGCTGGAGGTGAGCGAAAGCTTGGGAGAGATGGGGGAGTGTGGCGGAGGTACCTGTACCAGACGGGGAGACAGGCCAGGGCAGACGGTGAACAGATTGCCAGGTGGAATCCTGTTACCTGTAAAGGGAAATGTTAAAATGGTGTAAATGGGTTACGTCCCCCTGAGTTGTATTTATTTTGTTTGGAAACAGTTTGGACTCAGCTTGGAACCGGCTATGTTGTATCCGCTGTCATGTTGGAAATAAACCGTCTTTGTGATGTTAATGCTTTATACTGTTGAGTTTCTCTTTGCAATAACTAAAAAGAACCCACTTCCTTTTCTCAATATAGGGGGTGCTGTTTCAACGTTAGCATTTATCGTCTCCAAATTAAACTGCCTCATACTCAATTCTTGCTCGTACAATATGCATATTATTGTTATTATTGGATAGAAAACACTCTCTAGTTTCTATAGCCGTTTGAATTATGTCTCTGAGTGAAACAGAACTCATTCTACAGCACTTTTCCTGATATGGAGTGAGATTTCAGAAATGTTGGCCTCTGGTCCCAGGTCATTTTTAAAGTCCCTGTAAATCCTATGAGGATACAAACACTGCCCATGCCTTCCTCTAGATGTCAGTAAGAGGTGACAATTTGAATGGAGTCGATTGCGCAATCAGGGCCTGTATAAAACGCGAAAGACCGGATGTACCGTTCTTTTCCTGCTGCGCCTGACGCAAGATTGACGTCGGACTGGCTCTCTTTCCAAGCGTTGGTTTAGCCACTTATATATCGCCGGTCATGTTTTTACTCGTTATAGGTGTTAAAAACATCATAAGGTAGTTAATTTAAACCGTTTTATAGCAATTTATATCCGTTCAGTGCGATTTTGAGGCATTGCTTTGTGATGCACTTTGAAGCGCCGGGCACGTTTCGGGGTCCCGGTCGAACGTTAGTGGGCATTTCGACGGACAAGAGGACATCTTTCGACCAAAAGAAGATTAGACCCAAGAAAGGATACATGGCCCAAGATTCTGATGGAAGATCACCTCACAGTAAGAAATATTTAAGATGATAAATCGTTGTTCTGTCGAAAATTGTTAAACGCATATTCCGCCATTTTATTTGGTATAGCTTCGCTTGGCGAACCCTGTATTGCACAGTAAGGATAATTTTAGAAATGTAATTCAGCGATTGCATTAAGAACTAATTTGTCTTTCGATTGCTGTCCACCCTATATTTTTTAGTCAAGTTTACGATTAGTTATTCATTACGCCAGATCACTGTCCAAAATGGCGCCCGACATTTTCTGGCTAGTTTTGCTAGTATTGTCATGTTATAACCACGGTTTTTTGTGGCTAAATATGCACATTTTCGAACAAACTCTATATGTATGTTGTAATATGATGTTACAGGAGTGTCATCGGAAGAATTCTGAGAAGGTTAGTGAAAAAATTAATACATTTTGGCGATGATTACGTTATCTCTCTCTTTGGCTTGTATCAATGCTCGGGTAACGTTTGCACATGTGGTATGCTAATATAACGATTTATTGTGTTTTCGCTGTAAAACACTTAGAACATCTGAAATATTGTCTGAATTCACAAGATCTGTGTCTTTCCATTGCTGTGAGCTGTGTATTTTTAAGAAATGTTTTATGATTAGTAATTAGGTAATACACGTTGCTCTCTGTATTTATTCTAGTCGAGTTGTGATGGTGGGTGCAATTGTAAACTATGATTTCTACCTGAAATATGCACATTTTTCTAACAAAAACTATCCTATACAATAAATATGTTATCAGACTGTCATCTGATGAGGTTTTTTCTTGGTTAGTGGCTATCAATATCTTTATTTGGCCGAATTGGTGATAGCACCTGATGGAGTAAGCAACTGATGGAGTTAGAAAAGTGGTGTCTTTTGCTAACGTGGTTAGCTAATAGATTTACATATTGTGTCTTCCCTGTAAAACATTTTAAAAATCTGAAATAGTGGCTTTATTCACAAGATCTGTATCTTTCATCTGGTGTCTTGGACTTGTGATTTAATGATATTTAGATGCTAGTATTTACTTGTGACGCTATGCTAGGCTATGCTAGTCAGCTTTTTTACTGTGGGGGGTGCTCCCGGATCCGGGATGAGTACCAACTAAAAGTTAACTGGGGATGCAAAACAAACTGCTAGCACCAGGCCCCAACATGTACCTTATCACCTATGACTATACCTACATTATACCTACACTATACCTACACTATAGCCACATTATACCTACATTATACCTACACTATACCTACATTATACCTACACTATACCTACACTATAGCCACATTATACCTACACTATACCTACACTATACCTACACTATACCTACACTATACCTACATTATACCTACACTATAGCCACATTATACCTACACTATACCTACATTATACCTACACTATACCTACATTATACCTACACTATACCTACATTATACCTACACTATACCTACATTATACCTACACTATAGCCACATTATACCTACACTATAGCCACATTATACCTACACTATAGCCACATTATACCTACACTATAGCCACATTATACCTACATTATACCTACACTATACCTACACTATAGCCACATTATACCTACATTATACCTACACTATAGCCACATTATACCTACACTATAGCCACATTATACCTACACTATAGCCACATTATACCTACACTATAGCCACATTATACCTACATTATACCTACACTATACCTACACTATAGCCACATTATACCCACATTATACCTACACTATAGCCACATTATACCTACATTATACCTACACTATACCTACACTATAGCCACATTATACCTACATTATACCTACACTATACCTACATTATACCTACACTATACCTACACTATAGCCACATTATACCTACACTATACCTACACTATACCTACACTATACCTACATTATACCTACACTATACCTACATTATACCTACACTATACCTACATTATACCTACACTATACCTACATTATACCTACACTATAGCCACATTATACCTACACTATAGCCACACTATACCTACACTATACCTACATTATACCTACACTATACCTACATTATACCTACACTATAGCCACATTATACCTACACTATAGCCACATTATACCTACACTATACCTACATTATACCTACACTATAGCCACATTATACCTACACTATACCTACATTATACCTACACTATACCTACACTATAGCCACATTATACCTACACTATAGCCACATTATACCTACACTATAGCCACATTATACCTACACTATACCTACATTATACCTACACTATACCTACATTATACCTACACTATACCTACATTATACCTACACTATACCTACATTATACCTACACTATACCTACACTATAGCCACATTATACCTACACTATACCTACATTATACCTACACTATACCTACACTATAGCCACATTATACCTACACTATACCTACACTATACCTACACTATACCTACACTATAGCCACATTATACCTACACTATACCTACACTATAGCCACATTATACCTACACTATACCTACACTATACCTACACTATACCTACACTATAGCCACATTATACCTACACTATACCTACATTATACCTACACTATACCTACACTATAGCCACATTATACCTACACTATAGCCACATTATACCTACACTATACCTACATTATACCTACACTATAGCCACATTATACCTACACTATACCTACATTATACCTACACTATACCTACATTATACCTACACTATAGCCACATTATACCTACACTATAGCCACATTATACCTACACTATACCTACATTATACCTACACTATACCTACATTATACCTACACTATACCTACATTATACCTACACTATACCTACACTATAGCCACATTATACCTACACTATACATACACTATACCTACACTATAGCCACATTATACCTACACTATACCTACATTATACCTACACTGTACCTACATTATACCTACACTTTACCTACACTTTACCTACACTTTACCTACACTATTCCTACATTATACCTACACTGTACCTACACTGTACCTACACTATACCTACATTATACCTACACTGTACCTACACTATACCTACATTATACCTACACTATACCTACACTGTACCTACACTGTACCTACACTATACCTACATTATACCTACACTATACTACATTATACCTACACTTTACCTACACTATACCTACATTATTTCTACACTTTACCTACACTATACCTACACTGTACCTACACTGTACCTACACTATACCTACATTATACCTACACTGTACCTACACTATACCTACACTATACCTACACTATACTACATTATACCTACACTATACCTACACTATACCTACATTGTACCTACACTGTACCTACACTGTACCTACACTGTACCTACACTATACCTACATTATACCTACACTATACCTACACTATACCTACACTATACTACATTATACCTACACTATACCTACACTTTACCTACACTATTCCTACATTATACCTACACTATACCTACATCATGTAGTTCTGTCAGGTATCACTCCCTTCTGGAACAATCCCCAATGGTCCAGCTTGAAAATAATCCAGCTGGCTCGTTAAGGGGGTATGGCTGATCCCAGTAGGACTAATTAAGGGTGTGGCTGACCCATTAATTAACTGGTCCACCTTACACAACTACAGAAACGTCTTCATGTACAGTCACAGAAACACTGAGTCCGAGAGGACAGTGTACTGTTGTGTCTGTTTGTGGCTGGCAGTGAGTCTCTGTGTGACTGGTTTTGTGTCTGTGTGTGGCTGGCTGTGTGGCTGGCTGTGCATCTGTCTGTGTTTGGTAAGAGGAAGCTAGTTGTAATTACATACGGGCCTGACATTGATTAATATTGTTGATGAGCGCTGGCAGCAGGGGTGAAGACACAGAGACAAAGAGAGGAAGAGCTGTCAGACAGAAGCCCAGGTAACATCCTTCATCCCCCCTCGCTCCTCTCCTCCTCTCCTCTCCTAGCCCCCTGGCCCATCCTTTAGAGTGCTATAGTGTTGGTAACACAGTTTGACACGGCCCAGCAGTTTATTGTTGATTTCATCTCACTGATTGGGTCTATTTTAGGGGGTGCGAAAGAAGCTGTATGGCTGACTCATTTCATTCGCATTTGAGCCTAGAGAATATGGCTGTCAATTCAATTCAATTCAAAGGGCTTTATTGGCAATGGAAACATATGTTTACATTGCCAAAGCAAGTGAAATAGATAATTAACAAAAGTGAAATAAACAGTTCCAAAGGAATAGAAACATTTCAAATGTCATATTACGGCTATACACAGTACAGTGTTGTAACGATGGAAAATAATGGGAAATAAATCATCATAAATATGGGCTGTATTTACAATGGTGTTTGTGCTTCACTGGTTGCCCTTTTCTTTTGGCAACAGGTCACAAATCTTGCTGCTGTGATGGCAGCAGGTAGCCTAGTGGTTAGAGTGTTGGGCCAGTAACAGAACGTTTGCTGGATTGAATCCCCGCGCGGACAAGGTAAAAATCTGTCGTTCTGCCCCTGAACAATGCAGTTAACACAATTTTCCCTGGTAGGCTGTCATTGTAAATAAGAATTTGTTCTTAACTGACTTGCCTAGTTTTAAAAAAATGGCAGCAAGATTCAATTACACCTGTAGCGACAACTTGTGTTTTATTGTTACTTGCACCACTTGGTCATTTTATTTTAGTAGGTTCTGTGAGGTCATGCTTGGTTGAATTCAGACATGTTTAGTTGAACTTGTTGCAGACAGAGAAGAACAATCAGAAGTTAATTGATAAAAATATACAATTATGCATGTGTTTTTACTAGATGATGAGGAATAATATTGTTATCAGTAATATTAATTCATTATTAATTCATAATAAGTAAGGAATTATAGAGATTTTATTGAATGTAAATCTTTTTAATGATGCATGGGAAACTTCCCCTTTGAGGAAAGCTCTCTATATCGGAGGGATTTCAGCGCGCATGCACATCTGTGTGGTGCTTCTCTGTGTGTCAGTATGTGTGTGTGTGTGTGTGTGTGTGTGTGTGTGTGTGTGTGTGTGTGTGTGTGTGTGTGTGTGTGTGTGTGTGTGTGTGTGTGTGTGTGTGTGTGTGTGTGTGTGTGTGTGTGTGTGTGTGTGTGTGTGTGTGTGTGTGTGTGTGTGTGTGTGTCTGGTGGTCTTATCTCATAATTAAGTGGCATTTAGCAGACTGTTCTTAAACTCTGTGATTTCTCCATGGGCTGCAGAAGAGAGGCTTACAGTATATAATCAGTTAAAGTGTCAGAGTATATTAATGTTGTGTGTTCTCGTTAATACAATTTCTTTATTATATTTCAAATTTCATTAAAAGGCAATATCAGCGGCAGAATAATTAAGCAAATATTGTCCCAGAGATCCAGGAACCAGGCATTTATGACACCCAATAATAAACATTATTAGGAAGAAATGATTCTGGCTGAACGAAGGTAAATGTGCAAGAGAGATGTGGTGATATCTGCTTTCCGCACTGACGACAGGGTCAATGATAGAGGGAGGAGAGGAGTAGTGAAGAGAAGAGG
The DNA here is from genome assembly GCF_045679555.1 of Salvelinus alpinus. Taxonomy (NCBI): domain Eukaryota; kingdom Metazoa; phylum Chordata; class Actinopteri; order Salmoniformes; family Salmonidae; genus Salvelinus; species Salvelinus alpinus. Next base: position 11,165,808 of record NC_092122.1, read on the forward strand.
AGAAAATCACAGTGTATAGAAAGATCAGAAGACGGAGAGATTAGGAATGACGAACAAATGAGAGAATAGCAGTGATGAAGAGGTCAGAGGAGGAAAGGATGATTGACAGACGAGAGAAGAACTGTAATGATAGTAGGATAATGGGTCAAGAAGAGAAGATAGATAGAGAAATGGATTTGAGGGAGGGAGGAGAAAGAGAGGAGTGGATGAAAAGAACAGTGGGGATGTTAGAAGAAGCATGAAAGAGTTGAGGAAGGGATAGAGAGAGGTGGAGGTGTGAGAACAGAGAAGAAGGGGGGACACCAATGTTGGAGAGATGAAGGAAGGATTAAGGGATAGACAGATCAGAGGAAGAAGAGGTGTGGGAGATGGAACAATGATTGATGATGAGAGATAAAAGGAGAGAATGCGAGAACAACAATATTGATGTTGGGTAAATGAAGAGGTGGAGATATAGCAATGACAGAGGGATGATGAAGAGAGAAAAAAGACAGGAGAGGATAGTAGCCTATGCATATGGGCGACCCGAGTGGCGCAGCGGTCTAAGTCAATGTATCTAAGTGCTAGAGGCGTAACTACAGACCCTGGTTTGATTCCAGGCTGTATCACAACAGGCCGTGATTGGGAGTCCCATAGGGCGGCGCACAATTGGCCCAGCATCGTCCGGGTTAGGGTTTGGCCGAGCTAGACAGTCATTGTAAATGAGAATTTGTTCTCAACTGACTTGCCTAGTTAAATAAAGGCTAAATGTACAAACAAATATGGGATCAGACACTAAGTAAAGTCTGAAGGAGTTAGAAAGGGAAATATCTAGGGTTTAATTTTCTCCTGACCCGTTCAAGATTTCTCCAATGCAATACAACCCACCACATCCAAAGCGATTCAGATAGACCTTCCCTATGGAGGTTCCCTATGGAGTCATGCTTCACCATGCTTCACTAGCTCCTCTCTGACAGGCCTATGGAAATATAGCAGCAATGTTTGAGCCAATTAGAGGAGCTCTGGGCCAACTTTTAGTGAGAGATGAGCCCAGGCCCAGTCCTATTGGCAGACTGGGTAACGGATAACGTCCGACCCACACACATCACACCAGAAGGATCCATCTGGGCTGTCCATGGAACTGTGTTCCTTTTCTCCCCTCTCTTTTCACATCTCTTCCTGTCTTTCTCTCCATGTTGCAGAGAATCTTCATCTTTCTTTCATCTATCTATGCCAACCTCTCCCCCCCTCTCTCTCTCCCTCTTTCTCTCTCTCTCTCTGATGGGTGAATAACTGGCAGTGTTTTATCCAAATGAGAGCGTTGGCCATGCTCCCTAGTTAATAAAGCTGAAGCATCAGTGGGATGAAGGGATGAGGCGACTGACGGATGGAGAGCAGGAGAGACCAGGTGGAAGGGTGGAGCAGGGTGGAACTTTAATAAGAACTCTCCCTCTTATATCCCTGATTGTTTTAATATGAATAACGGCTCTGGAATGGGAATGAATTCCTCGCCTACCCTGGCAGCAAGCAGTAGTCATTATTGCCAGAGGAGGGTTGAATGGCAGCCCATATACTGTATGCATGAGATCAGCTTTGCACAGGAAACAATAATAAACCTGAGAGGTGGGAAATAAAACAACAAACAGAAAAAATACATCATATCATAACCTGATTCCTTCAAAATTGTTTTTCTCGTCGTTTCCTCTCTTTGCGTGATTCTTCCTCCTCCTCCTCTCTTTATCTTGGTTTTTTTCTTCTTCTTTCACTCGCTCATCCTAACAAGCGCCTTCTTCATCAGCCGTCTGCAGCACCCGGTGTGAATGTGCCTCCAGTCACCCCCGGGGAGTCAGAACGGAGAGCATTGTTGTCTCTCCTCTCCATCTCTCTATCCTGCTATCTCTCCTCCAACTCTGCCTCTCTCTTTACTTTCCCTCCTTTACAGGTGGTTTTCTCTCTGTCATTTGCCCTCCTCCTTATCTATCTTTCTCTCCCCTGTCCTCCACAAACAAGTGTGTGTCACTGTTTTGCTCTCTTTTCATGCTTTGTATAAAGTTGTTGCTTCATAAGTTTGCAACAACAGTATGTGAAGGAAGCTGTTGTTGAAGATACAGTAGCTGCATGAGTTTATTGTCCTTATACATGTTCTGTTTCTGGATAGTGAATGACTTTCTGTTGCATAGATTGCTTCCAATTTAGCTGGGGATTAGATTGTGTCTCTGTGTGAGAGGCGTTCGTTGTGTTGGATGAGTTCTGTACGTTAGATTATGGTGATATACTAATTAACGCAGTGACTCCACACCCTCTGGCAGACACACATGCACACACACATGCACACTAACACACACATACACATACAGCCTTTCTCCGTCGGTGATATAATTGGGCCTATACCTCACCACGGTGAATCTGGGTCACACAAATGCCCATCATGCTCTCTTTGATGTGTCATCCCACAGCCCATCCGTTTCCTCGATCGCTATATACGTATTACAGGGAAACGTTGGCCATGTCAAAGTGGTAAAGGAATCCATTGTAGGATGTAGGTCAGTACATTTCACCATGGTAAGCCACTCCATACAGTGGTATCTACATACTCTGATCATAGGACATCCTGTGATCTATAGGTCCTATAACACAACTACATCCAATCTCAATACAAAAACACCTCACTTCTACTGCTTGATTTATTTTTCAATTAGACTTCTCCTTTGAAAGGATGTTTATTTAATGAAAAGGATGAGGGAGAAATAAAGCAATAATACAGTAATAACAGAGTAGATTTGACATTGGCTTTCATTTTCTTTAATTTCCCTAGTGAAGGGTGTGTGTGTGTGTGTGTGTGTGTGTGTGTGTGTGTGTGTGTGTGTGTGTGTGTGTGTGTGTGTGTGTGTGTGTGTGTGTGTGTGTGTGTGTGTGTGTGTGTGTGTGTGTGTGTGTGTGTGTGTGTGTGTGTGTGTGTGTGTGTGTGTGTGTGTGTGTGTGTGTGTGTGTGCGTGTTTATCCACTCACGGACACTTAGTACTGATCCCAGCACGGATTAGACGACATATTACGACATCACAAACACTCCCTTTGTGCTCTCAGCCATTGTCTTAAGGATAAACACAGTTGCGTTCAAGAGATGAACTTTTTTTTCTTTCTTAAATGAGGGGAAGGAGGGAGGGAGGGTGAAAGAGACAGAGGTTGGAATCTGAAATTAAACGCTATTACTCTGCGGAATCAATCAAGTAAACATTCATAATTGCGCCTTTAATTGCTAATAGAAGTGGAACCGTTTAAAAAAAACATTAACTCGAGAGACCAAAATCATTACAATGTTATATTGCAATCCCAATCGCATAAAAAAATATTCTATGAGGCTTTCAAAAACAATAAATAAAAAACGTGTTAAATCCCGCCATCTCATTTGGATGTCATTTATATGATGATTTGGGTTATATTAGCTTGAATTAATGGGGACTATAACCGGGTTGGGGAGCTATCCGGGGTAGCGAGGTCCGGAGGGAGGTTTGGGAGACCATGAGACTGATAATGTACAGCTAACACATCAGAGATGGAGAAGATTCTCCTCTCTCTCTAACCGGCATCAGAAGGGCGCCGACAGATATGGCAGCTCTGCTTCTAGCTCCTAAGCAACTTTGCAGTATATATTTTTTTTTGTGTGCTATTTCATTATTAGCCCTAATTTTGTGCTATTACATACAGCCTCCCGAGTGGCGAAGTGGTCTAAGGCACTGTATCAGTGCTAGAGGTGTCATTGCAGTACCTTAGACCCTGGTTCGATTCCAGGCTGTATCACAGGCCATAATTGGGAGTCGCATAGGGCGGCATACAATTGGCCCAGCATCGTCCGGGTTCATGGTAACCTAGGTAACCTTGCCTAGATAATCAAATGTAAAGCCCTTCTTACATCAGCTGATATCGCAAAATGCTGTACAGGAACCCAGCCTAAAACCCCAAACAGCAAGCAATGCAGCTGTAGAAGCACGGTAAAGGTTAAATTAAAAAATATATAAACAGACGAGCAGAACTTTTGGATATCAGAGTGACGGTAACTCACCAGCATTACGACCGGTATTACAACTTTCCCAAATTGGATCCTTTGTTAGTACCCCCAGGACAATTGAACTGATTCCAGAGGCTGATCCAAAACACCACCGGCAGAGAAGAGGTATTTGGAGTGGACTTCTAGTCCGACTCAGGAGGCACGCATACCATGACCGCTTCCGAGCATATTACTCGCTAATGTTCAGTCTCTGGATAATAAGCTAGATGAGCTCAGGGTGAGAATCTCCTTCCAGAGAGACATCAGGGATTGTAACATACTCTGTTTCACGGAAACATGTCTCTTTCGGGATATACTGTCTTTGTCCATACAGTCAGCTGGGTTATCTGTATATCGTGCAGACAGGAATACAGAACTCTCCGGAAAGAAGAAAGGCAGGGGTGTATGTTTCATGATTAACCACTCATGGTGTGATTGTGATAACATACATAAACTCAAGTCCTTTTGTTCACCCGACCTAGAATACCTCACAATCAAATGCCGACCGTATTACCTCCCAATAGAGTAACATTGACGAATAAACAGATACGGTGACTGAGATGATCAGGAAGTGTACAGGAGATGTTGTGCCCACTGTGACTATTAAAACCTACCCTAAACAGAAACCGTGGATAGATGGCAGTATTTGCACAAAACTGAAAGCGAAACCACCACATTTATCCATGGCAAGGTGATTGGGAACATTTACATTTACATTTAAGTCATTTAGCAGACGCTCTTATCCAGAGCGACTTACAAATTGGAAAGTTCATACATATTCATCCTGGTCCCCCCGTGGGGAATGAACCCACAACCCTGGCGTTGCAAGCGCCATGCTCTACCAACTGAGCCACACGGGAACAAAACAAACAGTATAGTTATTCCCTCCTTAAGGCAATCAAACAGGCAAAATGTCAATATAGAGACAAAGAGGAGTCACATTTCAATGGCTCAGACAATTCAATGGCTCAGACGGTCGACAGACATTCACGGACTAGAAAGGGAAAACCATCCACCTCGGTTTCTTGCTTCCGGACAAGCTAAACACATTTTTCACACGCTTTGAGGACAACACAGTGCCACCGACGCGGACCTCTATCAAGGACTGTGGGCTCCTCTTCTCTGTTGCCAATGTGACTAAGACATTTAAGCGTGTTAACCCTTGCAAGGCTGCCGGCCCAGACGGCATCCCTAGCCACGTCCTCAGAGCATGCGCAGACCGGCTGGCTGGAGTGTTTACGGACATATTCAATCTCTCCCTATCCCAGTTGCTGTCCCCACTTGCTTCAAGATGTCCACCATTGTTCATGTACCCAAGAGCAAAGGTAACTGAACTAAATGAATATCGCCCCGTAGCACTCACTTCTGTCATCATGAAGTGCTTTGAGAGGCTAGTTAATTTCTTCTTAACAGGGGGCACTGTTTTCACTTTGGGAAAAAATCGTGCACAAATTAAACGGCCTCGTACTCTGTTCTAGATCATACGATATGCATATTATTATTACTATTGGATAGAAAACACTCTGAAGTTTCTAAAACTGTTTGAATTATATCTGTGAGTAAAACAGAACTCATTTGGCAGCAAACTTCCAAACAGGAAGTGAAAACTCTGAAAATGGGTGTCTGTGTAAGGCCTTGCCTATTCAATTGCCTTATATTTATGGATCTGTATGCACATCATACGCCTTCCACTAGATGTCAACAGGCAGTAGAATGTTGAATGGGGTGTCTAGCTTGATGTGAGACCGAATGAGAGCTTTTGGAGTGACAGGTCCGCCATATTGGCAGTATTTAGCTGCGCACCTGAGAGCACCATATTCTTTTCTGAAATGCGTTAGGTAGACACAACGAAATGCTCCGTCTTGGACGTTATTGGATATATATGAGAAAAACATCATAAAGATGGATTTTCAACTGAGTTTGACCAGTTTATTCAACATTTATTGTGACTTTTGGAATTTTTCGTTCCATGCGCCAAGAGTTCATGGACATGTGCGCTCCACCATGCTAGCCAAAGTTGCTAATTCGACAGAAGAAATTGACATTCTAAAACAAAACAACGATTTATTGTGGAACTAGGACTCCTTGCACTATATTCTGATGGAAGATCATCAAAGGTAAGAGAATATGTATGATGTTATTTCGTATTTTTGTGGAATATGTTGGCTCCAACATGGCGGAGAATGGCTGGGCGCTGTCTCAGATTATTCCATGCGCCAAGAGTTCATGGACATGTGCGCTCCACCATGCTAGCCAAAGTTGCTAATTCGACAGAGGAAATGGACATTCTAAAACAAAACAACGATTTATTGTGGAACTAGGACTCCTTGCACTACATTCTGATGGAAGATCAACACAGCGGTTGCATTAAGAACCAGTGTATCTTTCATTTGCTGTACAACATGTATTTTTTAGCAAAGTTTATGATGAGTTTTTTGGTTAGATTACGTGACTGTCCAAAATTTCTCCGGACAATTTGGTGCATTTTGGCGCCGTATTCACAATGTAAAACCAGGATTTGTAGCTATAAATATGCACATTTTCGAACAAAACATAAATGTATTGTATAACATGATGTTATAAGACTGTCATCTGATGAAGTTGTTCAAAGGTTAGTGATTAATTTTATCTCTATTTGTGGGTTTTGTGAAAGCTACCTCTGCGGTGGAAAAATGGCGGTGTGTTTTTGGATATTGTGGTGAGCTAACATAAATATATGTTGTGTTTTCGCTGTAAAACACTTAAAAAATCTGAAATATTGGCTGGATTCACAAGATGTTTATCTTTCATTTGCTGTACAACATGTATTTTTCATAAATGTTTTATGATGAGTATTTATGTATTTCACGTTGCTCTCAATAATTATTCTGGCTGTTTTGGTGCTATTTGTGACGATGGCTGCAATGTAAAACTACGATTTATACCTATAAATATGCACATTTTCGAACAAAACATAAATGTATTGTATAACATGATGTTATAAGACTGTCATCTGATGAAGTTGTTCAAAGGTTAGTGATTAATTTTATCTCTATTTGTGGGTTTTGTGAAAGCTATGTTTGCGGTGAAAAAATGGCGTTGTGTGTTTGGCTATTGTGGTGAGCTAACATAAATACATATTGTGTTTTCGCTGTAAAACATTTTAAAAATCGGAAATGTTGGCTGGATTCACAAGATGTTTATCTTTCATTTGCTGTATTGGACTTGTGATTTCATGAAATTATATTATATGATATCCCTGTGGCGCTAGGCTAGGCTATGCTAGTCAGCTTTTTTGATGAGGATGATCCCGGATCCGGGAGGGGGGGTCGGTAGGTTTTAAGGACCAAATCACCTCTATCTTACCTGACACCCTAGACCCACTTCAATTTGCTTACCGTACCAATAGATCCACAGACGATGCAATCGCCATCGCACTTCACACTATCCTATCCCATCTGTACAAGAGGAATACCTATGTAAGAATGCTGTTCATTGACTATAGCTCAGAATTCAACACCATAGTACCCTCCAAGCTCATTATTAAGTTCGGGGCCCTGGGTCTGAACCCCGCCCTGTGCCACTGGGTCCTGGACTCCCTGACGGGCCATCCCCAGGGGGTGAAGGTAGGAAACAACACCTCCACTTCGCTGATCCTCAACACAGGGGCCCCACAAGGGTGCGTGCTCAGCTCCCTCCTGTAATCCCTTTTCACCCATGACTCCGTGGCCACCCACACCTCCAATTCAATCATCAAGTTTGCAGATGACGCAACAGTAGTAGGCCTGATTATCAACAAGGACGAGACAGCCTACAGAGATGAGGTGAGGGCCCTGAGAGTGTAGTGCCAGGAAAATACTCTCACTCAATGTCGACATAACAAAGGAGCTGATCGTGGACTTCAGGAAACAGTAGAGGGAGGACTCCCCTATCCACATCAACGAGACCGCAGTGGAGCAAGTGGAAAGCTTCAAGTTCCTCTGCGTACACATCACTAGCGATCTGAAATGGTCCACCCACACAGACAGTGTGGTGAAGAAGACGCAACAGCGCCTGTTCAACCTCTGGAGGCTGAAGAAATGTGGCTTGGCACCTAAAACCCTCACAAACTTTTACAGATGCACAATTGAGAGCATCCTGGTGGGCTGTATCACCACCTGGTACGGCAACCGCACCGCCCGCAACTGCAGGGCTTTCCAGAGGGTGGTGCGGTCTGCCCAACACATCATCGGGGACAAACTACCTGCCCTTCAGGACACTTACTGCACCCGATGTCAGTGGAAGGCCAAAAAGATCATCAAGGACAACAACCACCCGAGCCACTGCCTGTTCACCCCGCTATCATCTAGAAGGCGAGGTCAGTACAGGTGCATCAAAGCTAGGACTGAGAGACTGAAAAACAGCCTTTATCTCAAGGCCATCAGACTGTTAAATGGCCATCACTAGCCGGCTTCCACCTGGTTACGTAACCATACACCTTAGAGGCTTTTGCCCATATATAGTGGCAAAAAAAAGTCTGTGAACCCTTTGGAATTACCTGGATTTCTGCATAAATTGGTCATCAAATTTGTTCTGATCTTCATCTAAGTCACAACAATAGACAAACATAGTGTGCTTAAACTAATAACATAGAAATTATTGTATTTTTCTTGTCTATATTGAATACATAATTTAAACATTCACAGTGTAGGTTGGAAAAAGTATGTGAACCCCAAGGCTAATGACTAATGACTAATGAACCCCTAGGCTAATGACTAAAAAAGCTAATTGGAGTCAGGAGTCAGCTAACCTGGAGTCAAATCAATGAAATGAGATTGGAGTTGTTGGTTAGAGCTGCCCTGCCGTATAAAAAAAACTCACAAAATTTGAGTTTTCTATTCACAAGAAGCATTGCCTGATGTGAACCATGCCTCAGACAAAAGAGATCTCAGAAGACTTACGATTAAGAATTGTTGACTTGCATAAAGCTGGAAAGGGTTATAAAAGCCTTGATGTTCATCAGTCCACAGTAAGACAAATTGTCTATAAATTGAGAAAGTTCAGCACTGTTGCTACTTTCCCTAGGAGTGGCCATCCTGCAAAGATGACTGCAAGAGCACAGCGCAGAATGCTCAATGAGGTTAAGAAGAATCCTAGAGTGTCAGCTAAAGACATACAGAAATCTCTGGAACACGCTAACAATCTAACACTCTGACCCCACTGAATGTGTCGTGCGTGCGAGCGTTGCAAAATAAATGTAGAAATCTATGTTATTCAACTATTGCACCCACACTGCTCGCGCGCATCAAAGAGCGTCTGCGTTGCCAAGGGCTAAAATAGAAGTCATTCCTATTTCTGACGCAGATCGCGCTGCAAGTCCTGCCTCTCCCATCTCCTCATTGGTTTATAGAAGCAGGTACCCACGTGCCATCTCCTCATTGGTTATACCCACGTGGGTGATTGAAAGACGAACTGTGTTGCCAGTTGTCGTGGTAATACTATGAAAGTTTAGATGCCAATCCCCATATAAGTTCAACGATGAAAAAGCCTGGAAGGAGGAGAGATGACTAGAAGCGATTCGGTTGACTGTTTTTATGTGTGGATTAATTGTCGGAGAAGAGGACCTTGTGCATTGCAGGTAAAATAACAACCTAATGTTTATATCCCAGGACAAATTAGCTAGCAACAGCAAGCTAGCCTAATAGGACAAATTAGTTAGCAAGTGCAGGCTAACTAGCTAAATTGCCATAAATGTTTAATGCTTTTCGACCTGTCCCCAAATTAATGTCATTGGTTCAGAGTTTGTTTTGATATTTTACCCTGCGTGTCGTGATCGCGTTCGGTGTAGGGGGACAAAATAAATGTATGCACGATGGCGCACGATGGCGCACACGCTCAGCAGGTTGGGTTCCATGTAACATCGATGTTGACATGTCTACGATACATAAAACATTTAATAAAAATGTTGTTCATGGGAGGACACCACGGAAGAAGCCACTGCTGTTTATAAAAAACATTGCTGCAATTCTGAAGTTTGCAAAAGTGCACCTGGATGTTCCACACCGCTACTGGCAAAATATTCTGTGGACAGATGAAACTACAGTTGAGTTGTTTGGAAGGAACACACAACACTATGTGTGGAGGAAAAAAGGCACAGTGCACCAACATCAAAACCTCATCCCAACTGTAAATTATGGTGGAGGGAGCATCATGGTTTGGGGCTACTTTGCTGCCTCAGGGCCTGAACAGCTTGCTACCATCGACGGAAAAATGAATTCCCAAGTTTATCAAGACATGTTGCAGGAGAATGTTAGGCTATCTGTCCGCAAATTGAAGCTTAACAGAAGTTGGGTGATGCAACAGAACAACGACCCAAAACACAGAAGTAAATCAACAACAGAATGGCTTCAACAGAAGAAAATACGCCTTTTGGAGTGGCCCAGTCAGAGTCCTGTCCTCAACCCGATTGAGATGCTGTGGCATGACGTCAAGAGAGCAGTTCACACCAGACATCCCAAGAATATTGCTGAACTGAAACAGTTTTGTAAAGAGGAATGGTCTAAAATTCCTCCTGACTGTTGTGCAGATCTGATCCACAACTACAGAAAACGTTTGGTTGAGGTTATTGCTGCCAAAAGAGGGTCAACCAGTTATTGAATCCAAGGGTTCACATACTTTTTCCACCCTGCACTGTGAATGTTTACACGTTGTGTTCAATAAAGGCATGAAAATATATATAATTGTTTGTGTGTTATTAGTTTAAGCAGACTGTGTTTGTATATTGTTGTGACCTAGATGAAGATCAGATAAAATGTTATGACCAATTTATGCAGAAATCCAGGTATTTCTAAAGGGTTCACATACTTTTTCTTGCCACTGTACATATACTTGAAATCACTGGCCACTTTAAAAATGTTAACATATTTTTGCTTAACTCATCTCGTATGTATATACTGTATTCTAGTCTACTGTATTTAGCCTATGCCACTCGGACATTGCTCATCCTAATATTTATATATTCCTTAATTCCATTATTTTACTTTTATGTTGTGTGTATTGTGTATATTGTTGTGAATAGTTAGATATTACTGCACTGTTGGAGCTAGAAATACAAGCATTTCGCTACACCCGCAATAACATCTGCTAAACATGTGTATGTGTCAAATAAAATTGGATTTGATTTGATGTTATGGCGTCTTTAACCACCTGGAGCCATTTTTTACTGAGCCAAAGCAGTATTTCTATCAGACAGACAGAGAGGTTATGTATATGCTAAGAGATTCATAAAGCTGTATCTCCTTGGAGCCTATGAGGAGTATAGGAGAAGGGTGGGGTGGTCTCTTCTCAGAAACAAGATAGCATATACATTGTACACTGTATGAAGAGCTCCGTTTTAGATCCATTTTCTATATATTAAGATCTGTCAATAATGTAGGAATTCTCAGTCATATTCAGTACTCATACCCTACAATCTTTGCCACTTCGCCCCATAGACAGCAGCACCTGCATTCACCATAACCAACCACGTGTTTCATGGTTTAAATCAGAGGGTTTTATACCTGACTTCCCCTTCTCTGTGTGCCTCAGCTGCACTTTAGAAAGACATTGGGTATGCCATAACTTAGTGAGAGCAGGTATGAAAAGGGGAGGAGGGGGGAGGGTATCCCCCTCTCTCTCTCGCTCTCTCTCTCTCTCTCTCGTTCTCTTCTTCCCTCTCTCTATCTAATCCATCTGGCTGGGTGAATTATTTGAGCCCTGCTACTTATCCTCTCTTTTCAAGTGAGGCCCTTTTACATTTTTCAGCATGACCAGGTCATCAAAGGGATCAAAGCCCCGGCGGTAGCAGCAATCCCAGGGACTATTTTACACACTAACAAGTAGAGAAAATGATATCCCTGAGAGCCGGCTGGCTGCCGAGCCTGAATAACCCAGGCGTTCCGGGGAGCTCCGCCGCAGAAATACCAGTGATCACTGCCGAGGAGAGCACAAAGGAGAGATGACCATTACAGAGACAGGGTTGATGCACTGGTGTGTGTTGGGGTTATGGGGGATTTGTGTGTGTGTGTGTAAGAGAGAGAGTTTGGTGTGTGTCTACATGTATGCGCATGTTTTACTGTGCAAAATATGTCACAAATAAAAAGAGTTAAGGTTTGCCTCATCGCGACATCTCTATCTGAAAATAGTCTTCTGTCATTCAACTCAGACTTTAATATGTTTTGACACTCGTTTTCTCTTTTTCTCTCTCCCTCTATCTCAATCACTTTCCGTCTGTCTCTCATTCTCTCTCTCTTTCTCTTTGTGGCTCTTCAGCTGTCTTTATCTTCCTCTTTCTTTCTTTCCTTTCTGTCTGTCTTTTCTTTCTTTTCTCTCCATTTGTTAATGTGACAAATATAATGGCTTCCCTCAAAAGCTACTTTTTTTTGTATTTCTCTTTGTCCTTTTCTTTTAATGTTCCCCCTCTCTTCTTAATTCTTTGAATTGATAACACAAAATCCCATTGTGGAAGAAAATGACGGGCAAACTCCTCGTCAGAAAAACTAACATCCACAAGTCTACTGAATAATCCTATTCTTCCTCGTATTAGCCTCACACAAAACATGAAATATTAAACTGGGCAGTCATTGTTGTGTCTGACCCGTGGTTCATTCACTCATCACATTTCATTCAATCAACATGTTTATTTTCTAAGTGAAGGACACGTTGCTTGTTGTCAGAACATTACCGGAACCTTTAGTTCCTGGACCAGCTCACACTCGTAATCTCTGCAGTATGAAACTGTTTGGTTTGATCTGACCACTTTATTCCTGAGTCAAACAAATAGCCCTCCCTCCATTGACTCAAACCTGATGGATAGATACAAACTAGCACCATGGCAACTACTGTACCTCAGCTGGTGAAAAAATATAATCTATGCTCTCAGTTAGTCGACACCTCAAAGAGAGCGGGAAAGAGAGAGAGGGAGAGAGGGACAGAAGCACAACGTCTCTCCTGCTCTCATCAGGTGGAGAGTTGCCACAGACTGCGAACGTGGGTAAATGAAATTATTTAACCTTTGAGCAGGAAAAGGAAGAGACAGAGGAAAGGGAGAAAATGAAAGCAAGAGAGTGTGCAAGGAGAAAAGAGGAAAGAGCTCTCCTGTTCCTCTCCTCCTGTCAGGGGTGGCGGTGTGTTGAGTTTGATGCCTGCGATAAGGCTCTGTGGCTAATGAGGAAAGCACTAGACACTCATTAAAGTGAATGTGTGCGTGTGTGTATGGAACAAGGGAGAAAGACAAAGAAAGATGAAGCAGCCGCTCCATTGAGTAGAAAAGGCACTCATTAGAATAACTCATTCTCAAAGGCCATGTTAGTGCCCGGCGCTGAGCTGCATCCAGCTACCCATCCTCACCATCCTCTCATCCTCCACGCCAGCCAAATCAACCCCCCGCCCCTCCCTATCCCCGGTCCCTGCCACTCATCTCAACGTCTAGATGAGGTGTCCCTGCTTTCACCTTCTTTTCCCTCCAGTCACATTGATGTTGTTTAATTAAGCTCTGGTTACTCATATCAGACCTGGCTATAAATATGTTGTTATTCAAAGCGTCTCTTCAGACTGGTATAATGAACAGATCTGAACACATGGAGAGGTAAGTGGCGGCTGCTACCTCCTGTGTAAACCAACTCTCTACCAGTCTCTCCAACTCTCTCCATTCTATTGGTAGAAGTTTTCAAAATAATGATGACTAAATAACATTTGAGGTGTTGTCTAAGGGGAGATAATGAATTGAGGTGTCTGTGGGTGTGGAGGAAGGGTGGGGGGGGGTGTGGTGTGTACTGTGTACATTTGTGTTGTGTAGGGACAGTTGAGTAGTTTGACCCATTATTTACATTCAGCCTTACTGCGTCAAGGGAAATATAGTATTCTTTCTAACAAAGACATCTACATAGACTTCAGGATGTTGTGTATGGCTGGAAAAAAATCTGAATTCATGTAAACATTACAGTTCTGAAAACATAGCTTGTCCCCAAAAAGTGATCTCTTGGCTCAACTTACCCCAGGTATGAGGTAAGTTGAGCCGCGGGACAGGGTATGTTAATCCACCTACACATTTCTGTACTGAATGAAATATTACCACTACCTTTTTAAAACCATGTCTATCTTTATATCCCAAACACAATTTAACACAATCACATTTTTGTCTTTTAATAATTTTAAGCATCTTTTAACACCGACTTAATACCCAACAAACACTTTTTACATAGACCAGGCCCTGGTGTTACCTCATATCCCAGAGATAATGCCTTGAATTACGCCTGGGAAGAAAAAACACATAAATTAGCTTAACTTTCCATTGGCTCAACTTACCCCGAGGCAAGCATGTTGACTATATTAGCCCACACAGCTACAAGGATGTACTTTTATGCTAGGTTTAGGACCTCATACTGAAGATTATAGAGACCCCAACTGATGTATAGAACAATTTTAAAATAATCTACTTTGGTTTAGATACAAGCATCATGAAACCTCTAACATGATACATTCATTTGACCAGTTGAAAACCCGTTTTTTTTACCTAACTTGCTTAACACTTTTCCCATCTGGTTTCTTCTTTCACAGACTTCATGAAATTACAGTATGACTTTATTTGGTCAAATTCTTATTTTTGGGTATGGTTTCCTAGAAACAAGGGGTGACTCAACTTACCCCACTCTCCGCTACTGTGTACATGGGTGGTGTGTACTGTGAACAAGTGTGGTGTGTACTGTGTACACGTGTGGTGTGTACTGTGTACACGTGTGGTGTGTACTGTGTACAAGTGTGGTGTGTACTGTGTACACGTGTGGTGTGTACTGTGTACACGTGTGGTGTGTACTGTGTACACGTGTGGTGTGTACTGTGTACACGTGTGGTGTGTACTGTGTACAAGTGTGGTGTGTACTGTGTACACGTGTGGTGTGTACTGTGTACAAGTGTGGTGTGTACTGTGTACACGTGTGGTGTGTACTGTGTACAAGTGTGGTGTGTACTGTGTACACGTGTGGTGTGTACTGTGTACACGTGTGGTGTGTACTGTGTACAAGTGTGGTGTGTACTGTGTACACGTGTGGTGTGTACTGTGTACAAGTGTGGTGTGTACTGTGTACAAGTGTGGTGTGTACTGTGTACACGTGTGGTGTGTACTGTGTACAAGTGTGGTGTGTACTGTGTACAAGTGTGGTGTGTACTGTGTACACGTGTGGTGTGTACTGTGTACACGTGTGGTGTGTACTGTGTACAAGTGTGGTGTGTACTGTGTACAAGTGTGGTGTGTACTGTGTACACGTGTGGTGTGTACTGTGTACACGTGTGGTGTGTACTGTGTACAAGTGTGGTGTGTACTGTGTACAAGTGTGGTGTGTACTGTGTACACGTGTGGTGTGTACTGTGTACACGTGTGGTGTGTACTGGGGGCAGGGGAGCAATAGGGGTTTGCAATGAGAAAAGTAGATAACTACTGTTCTGACGCATAGCATCCCTCTGTGACGTCTGATAGCCATCTCTTCCTGTGGGTGGGTCAGCTTTACATAGCTTGCTCTGGACCAATGATTTGACGCAGTGTGAAGCACAGCACAGCAATGCAAAGCAATCACAGCTGCTGCATGTGGCATTAAGGGATGCTTTTCAGGAAGTAATGCGTTGTGTCTTAACTCATCACTCAATTCACTTGAATTATTAATGGAGCCAGAATTTATTTTCAAAGCATATTCTCTTCATCTTCTTCCCACCTGTGTGAG